>NC_069502.1:295237610-295360110 GCF_027579735.1 Bombina bombina | reverse complement strand
GTCAAGAGAAAGGAAATGGAAGCCACAACCATTACGGTCACATTGTGCGCAATGCAGGACCGTCCCCTCTATGAGAAAAAGCATGACAAGCTTTTAAGCTGCGCAACCTTTAAAGAGAAATTGAAACCTTTATGTTCCATCTCAGCCTATGAGCCCATAAACATCTTATACAAAAAGCAGCATGAAATCAAATAAAACATATGATTAAACCCAACTGTTCATAATCCCCCTCAGGAGATATTAACCCTTGATTCCATACAGATAAAAGGAGCCACACTGTAACCCTGTTTTCTAGCGTTTGCAATAAGTGTAAAAATTTAACGATTTTACCGGAATCTATGCCGTGGAACAGTAACACGGTCCTTCAAGTTTGACAGACTGTAGCAGCGATTCTGACATGGACTTAAGTGAAGAAAGCAGGCAGCAAAACTCATCAACGCTGATTGCTTAAGGAGCTGTTAATACGAGTCTGGATGGTTTCGCAGAAAGACTCTCCCTGCATCTCCAGACTAACTTTCATCCATGCTCTCACTGAGAGGCTGACAGGACTACTTAAAACTCCAGTCCCATAGCGAAGAGTACTACCCTCCATAAGAGACTACTCTGAATCTTCAGACACTTCTCTGCCATCCTCCTGTGACGAAAGGCAAAGAATGACTGGGGGATGAGGGAAGTGGGGGAGGTATTTAAGCCTTTGGCTGGGGCGTCTTTGCCTCCTCCTGGTGGCCAGGTTCTGTATTCCCACAAGTAATAAATGCAGCTGTGGACTCTCCCTGTTTCGAGAAGGAAACGGCAGCACTCTTTCAGAAATGAACAGCAGCTCAATGGCTGGTTCTATGGAGATTTTTACAAGCGGGGGTTTGCCATGTTCAATTGTTCAGAGAAAGACTGTCTTGTATTTCAGGGCTGGTCTAACTTTTTTTTTTATTGAGGTTCTGAATAAGGCATACATGAAATAAGAAAAACAAAATCCAATGGTAATGGTACACAGATATCAAAGTACAATTCTGTATGAAAACATAGTACATTTCTAAGGGAGAAATCAGGAGCATAGTATGTAGGTATAATGCCTATTATAAATGCCTCCTAGGTAACACAAGAGGCCTCTCTTGGACCTCAGTTATAAACTCATAACCATAAATAGGAGGCTATTTCTAGTGAGATAGACCACTTTTGGATCTCTTAATGAGAACCTTTTTTTTTTATAGTTTTTAATTAAGCTTTATAGAATATATAGCAAAGCATTCTAACTAACACAAAGGGTCACTTTTGGGCCCTATCTAGGTCTTAAAAACTTCAAGGAAGGCACTTGGGATAAAAAAGGAAATTTATGCTTACCTGATAAATTGATTTCTTCTAAGATACGACAAGTCCACGGGTTCATCCATTACTTGTGGGATATTATCCTCCTGCTAACAGGAAGTGGCAAAGAGCACCACAGCAGAGCTGTCTATATAGCTCCTCCCTTAACTCCACCCCCCAGTCATTCAACCAAAGGTATAGGAAGAAAAAGGAGAAACTAAAAAGGTGCAGAGGTGACTGAAGTTTTAAACAAAAAAATATAATCTATCTTAAATTGACAGGGCGGGCCGTGGACTCGTCGTATCTTAGAAGAAATCAATTTATCAGTTAAGCATAAATTTCCTTTTCTTCTACAAGATACGACGAGTCCACGGATTCATCCATTACTTGTGGGATACAATACCAAAGCTACAGGACACGGATGAACGGGAGGGACAAGACAGATACCTAAACAGAAGGCACCACTGCTTGAAGAACTTTTCTCCCAAAAATAGCCTCAGAAGAAGCAAAAGTATCAAATTTGGAAAAGGTATGAAGGGAAGACCAAGTCGCAGCCTTACAAATCTATTTTAAAAGCCCATGTGGAAGCCAACGCTCTAGTAGAATGAGCAGTAATTCTTTTAGGAGGCTGGTGTCCAGCAGTCTCGTATGCCAAATGGATGATGCTTTTCAGCCAAAAAGAGAGGAGGTAGCTGTAGCTTTTTGACCTCTACGCTTTCCAGAATAAACAACAAACAGAGAAGATGTTTGACGGAAATCCTTGGTCGCTTGCAAGTAAAACTTCAAGGCACGAACCACGTCCAAGTTATGTAACAGACGCTCCTTCTTAGGAGGATGATTAAGACACAATGAAGGAACAACAATTTCCTGATTAATATTGTTATTTGAAACAACCTTAGGAAGGAATCCAGGTTTAGTACGCAAAACCACCTTATCAGAATGGAATATAAGATAAGGCGAGTCGCATTGTAACGCAGATATCTCAGAAACTCTTCGAGCAGAAGAGACAGCAACTAAAAACAGAACTTTCCAAGATAAAAGTTTAATATCAATGGAATGCATGGGTTCAAACGGAACCCTTTGAAGAACATTAAGAACTAAATTCAAACTCCAAGGCGGAGTAACAGGTTTAAACACAGGCTTAATTCTAACCAAAGCCTGACAAAACGACTGAACGTCTGGGACATCTGCCAGACGCTTGTGTAGTAAGATTGACAAAGCAGAAATCTGTCCCTTTAAGGAACTAGCTGATAACCCGTTCTCCAATCCTTCTTGGAGAAAAGACAAAATCCTAGGAATCCTGATCTTACTCCATGAGTAGCCTTTGGATTCGCGCCAATAAAGAAATTTATGCCATATCTTATGATAAACTTTCCTAGAGACAGGCTTCCGAGCCTGAACCAAGGTATCAATAACCGACTCAGAGAATCCCCGCTTAGATAGAATCAAGCGTTGAATCTCCAGGCAGTCAGCTGCAGAGAAACGAGATTTGGATGTTGGAACGGACCCTGAATGAAAAGGTCCTGTCTCAGAGGTAGTTTCCACAGTGGAAGAGATGACATTTCCACCAGGTCTGCATACCAAGCCCTGCGTGGCCACGCAGGCGCTATCAATATTACCGAAGCCCTCTCCTGTTTGATTCTTGCAATCAGACGAGGAAGGAGAGGAAAAGGCGGAAACACATAAGCCAGGTTGAACGACAAAGGTACTGCTAGAGCATCTATCAGTACTGCTTGAGGATCCCTTGATCTGGACCCGTAACAAGGAAGTTTGGCATTCTGACGAGATGACATCAGATCCAATTCCAGTGTGCACCATTGAAGAATCAATTTTGCAAACACCTCCGAATGGAGTTCCCACTCCCCTGGATGAAAAGTCTGATTTAGAAAATCCGCTTCCCAGTTCTCCACACCTGGGATATATATTGCTGATAGATGGCAGGAGTGAGTCTCTGCCCATTTAATTATTTTGGAAACCTCTATCATCGCTAGAGAACTCTTTTTTCCCCCTTGATGATTGATGTATGCTACGGTCGTGATATTGTCCGACTGGAATCTTATGAATTTGGCCAAAGCCAGCTGAGGCCACGATTGAAGGGCGTTGAATATCGCTCTCAGTTCCAGAATATTTATAGGTAGTAAGGACTCCTCCTGAGTCCACACACCCTGAGCCTTCAGGGAATTCCAGACTGCACCCCAGCCCAAGAGGCTGGCGTCCGTCGTCACTATGACCCACGCTGGCCTGCGGAAGCACATTCCCAGGGACAGATGATCCTGTGACAACCACCAAAGAAGAGAGTCTCTGGTCTCTAGATCCAAATTTGTATGCGGAGATAAATCCGCATAATCCCCATTCCACTGTCTGAGCATGCACAGCTGCAGTGGTCAGAGATGTAAGCGAGCAAACGGAACTATGTCCATTGCCGCAACCATTAGTCCAATTACCTCCATACACTGAGCCACTGATGGCCAAGGAATGGAATGAAGTGCTCGGCAAGTGGTTAAGATCTTTGATTTTATGACCTCCGTCAGAAAAATCTTCATGACTACCGAGCCTATCAGAGTTCCTAAGAATGGAACCCTTCTGAGAGGAACAAGTGAACTCTTATGTTCACCTTCCACCCGTGAGTTCTTAGAAAAGCCAACACGATGTCCGTTTGAGATTTGGCTAGATGGTAAGTTGACGCCTGAATCCAAATATTGTCCAGATAGGGTGCCACTGCTAAGCCCCGCGGCCTTTGAACCGCCAGAAGGGACCCTAGCACCTTAGTGAAAATTCTGGGAGCTGTGGCCAACCCGAAAGACAGGGCCACAAACTGGTAATGTTTGTCCATGAAGGCAAACCTGAGGAACTGATGATGATCATTGTGGATAGGAATGTGAAGATAGGCATCCTTCAAATCCACGGTGGTCATGTATTGACCCTCCTGAATCATAGGTAAAATTGTTCAAATAGTCTCCATCTTGAACAATGGGACTCTGAGAAATTTGTTTAAAGTTTTGAGATCTAAAATCGGTCTGAAGGTTCCCTCTTTTTTGGGAACCACAAATAGATTGGAGTAAAACCCCTGTTCTTGCTCTACTTTTGGACCTGGGCAGATTACACCCATGGTATATAGGTCTTCTACGCAGCGTAAGAACGCCTCTCTTTTTGTCTGGTTTACAGACAAACGTGAAAGATGAACTCTCCCCCTTGGGAGAGAATCTTTGAATTCTAGGAGATACCCATGGGTCACAATTTCTAATGCCTAGGAATCCTGAACGTCTCTTGCCTGAGCGAAGAGAGAAAGTCTGCCCCCTACTAGATCCTGTCCCGGATCAGGGGCTACCCCTTCATGCTGTCTTGGTAGCAGCAGCGGGCTTTTTAGCCTGTTTACCTTTATTCCAAGTCTGGTTAGGTCTCCAGACTGACTTGGATTGAGCAAAGTTCCCCTCCTGCTTGGAGGCGGATGAGGAAGTAGAGGGACCGCCTTTAAAGTTTAGAAAGGAACGAAAATTATTCTGTTTGGTCCTCATTTTAATCGTCTTGTCCTGAGGAAGGGCATGACCTTTACCTCCAGTAATGTCAAAAATAATCTCCTTTAGTTCAGGCCCAAATAGGGTCTTACCCTTAAAGGGAATAGCTAAGAGCTTTGATTTGGATGACACATCAGCAGACCATGACTTCAGCCATAACGCTCTGCGCGCTAAAATGGCAAAGCATGCATTCTTAGCCACCAGTTTAGCCATTTGGAAAGCGGCATCTGTAATAAAAGAATTTGCTAGCTTTAGAGCCTTAATTCTATCCAAAATATCCTCTAATGGGGTCTCAACCTTAAGAGACTCCTCCAGAGCCTCAAACCAAAAAGCTGCTGCAGTAGTTACTGGAACAATGCACGCTATAGGTTGCAGAAGAAAACCCCGATGAATAAATAACTTCTTCAGAAGTCCTAATTTTTTATCCATAGGATGTTTGAAAGCACAACTGTCCTCGATAGGTATAGTTGTACGCTTAGCCAGGGTAGAAATAGCTCCCTCCACCTTAGGGACTGTCTGCCACGAATCCCGAATTGTGTCAGATATGGGAAACATTTTCTTAAAAGTAGGAGGGGGAGAGAACGGAATATCTGGTCTATCCCATTCCTTAGTAATGTCCGAAATTCTTTTAGGGACTGGAAAAACATAAGTGTAAGTAGGGACCTCTAGATATTTGTCCATTTTACACAGTTTCTCTGGTGGGATGGCAATAGGGTCACAATCATCCAGAGTCGCTAAGACCTCCCTGAGTAACAAGCGGAGGTGTTCAAGCTTAAACTTAAAGGCCGTCACATCTGAGTCTGTTTGAGGGAACATCTTTCCTGAATCAGAAAGCTCTCCCTCAGACAGCAATTCCCCCACCCCCAAATCAGAACACTGTGAGATGGCCAATAAAGCATCAGAGAGCTCAGCATTTACTCTAATACCGGACCTACTGCGCTTACCCTGTAAACCAGGCAGTTTAGATAATACCTCTGTAAGTGTAGTAGACATAACTGCAGCCATATCTTGCAGGGTGAAAGAATTTGACGCACTAGAGGTACTTGGCGTCACTTGGGCGGGCGTTAAAGGTTGTGACACTTGGGGAGAAGTAGATGGCATAACCGGATTCTCTTCTGACTGAGAATCATCCTGAGACATGCTTTTATCCACTAAAATATGTTCTTTGCAATGTAAGGACCTTTCAGTACACGAGGGACACATTCTAAGTGGGGGTTCCACAGTGGCTTCTAAACACATAGAACATTGACTTTCCTCAATGTCAGACATGTTAATACAGGCTAGTAATGACCACAAACAGGCTTGAAAACACTTTATTTAGTGAAAAAAATAATCTGAAAAACGGTAGTGCGCCTTTAACAGAAAAAAAAGCGTACAATTTTTCCCAAACTGCTCTAAAATGATATAAATTATCCCAATAGATTGCACCACAAGAAAGGAATGCTTAACTCATAATGGACCAAAATGTTATGCAAAAAAAACGTTATAAAGTAAACAAATAACCCCCTGCACCTCGCCACAACTCTGCTGTGGAGCCTACCTGCCCTCAGGGGTCTGTAAAATCACTCTAACACTTCGAGTAGCCCAAATCTTTCTTTTGAGGCCCACCGGAGCTTGCTGCTTGCATGTGGAATTCAACTGCGCAACTGAGGCGCGAAAATAGGCCCTGCCCATCTACATTGATGTCTCACTGCCTTGCAAAAACCGCTATAATGCGGTCTAGAACCTAGCCATGTGGGTTTCCATATACCCAGGTCTAAAAGAAGCCATGTGCACCCACCATTGTCAAAAATAAAACGTTAAGTGCCCTCCAAACAAAATCGTTTGCCCAACAAACATGTCCTCAGTGTCAAACATTTTTTTAGCCCAAAATATACAGGTCCCAGTAATACCCTTCTATTTCACATGTAGGATTACTGCTTACCCCTTCCCTTATGGGAAAACTGTCAGCCAGTTCTGAAATAACAAAGTCTCTCCAGAAAAAAAAATGACTGAACATACCTCAATGCTTGTAGCGTGAAAGAAACGTTCCTTACACTGAAGCTTCTCAAGTACTCCTCAGCCATTCTGTGGGAACTACTCTGGATCTTAGTAACAACTGCTAAGTTTCCAGGTAGAAATCTTCATCCATCTGCTGCCTGGGAAAAAAATAGCACTCACCGGTACCATTTAAAATAAAAAAAGTCTTGCTTGAAGAAAATAAAAACTAACTTTTTATCACCTCTTTCACTTTACCCTTCCTATTACTTAGAGCAGGCAAAGAGAATGACTGGGGGGTGGAGTTAAGGGAGGAGCTATATAGACAGCTCTGCTGTGGTGCTCTTTGCCACTTCCTCTTAGCAGGAGGATAATATCACACAAGTAATGGATGAATCTGTGGACTCGTCGTATCTTATAGAAGAAATAAAGAAATATGAGATCAACATTTCTTTTTCAGGAATATACAGTGGATATTAAAAGTCTACACACCCCTGTTAAAATGTCAGGTTTTTGTGATGTAAAAAAATGAGATAAAGATAAATCATTTCAGAACTTTTTCCACCTTTAATGTGACCTATAAACTGTACAATTTGATTGAAAAACTTCTAGGTGGAGGGAAGTAAAAATAAAAAAATAAAATAATATCTTATAACTGGGGATGTAGCTGTCTTTCCTGACATTTTCTTAGTCGCAACCTACAGCTAAAGTCATGGTTCGAAGAGAGCTTCCAAAGCGCAAGAGGGATCTCGTTGTTTAAAGATATATATATATATATATATTTTTTTTTATATATTATACACACACAGTGGATATAAAAAGTCTACACACCCCTGTTAAAATGAGACAAAGATAAATCATTTCTGAACTTTTTCCACCTTTAATGTGAACAATAAACTGTAAAACTCAATTGAAAAACAAACTGAAATCTTTTAGGTAAAGGGAAATAAAAATATAAAACTAAAATAATATGGTTGCATAAGTGTGAACACCCTTAAACTAATACTTTATTGAAGCACCTTTTGATTTTATTACAGCACTCAGTCTTTTTGGGTATGAGTTTTTAAGCATGGCACATCTTGACTTGGCAAGATTTGCCCACTCTTCTTTGCAAAAACACTCTAAATCTGTCAGAATGCGAGGGCATCTCCTGTGCACAGCCCTCTTCAGATCACCACAGATTTTGAATTCAGGTCTGGGCTCTGGCTGGGCCATCCCAAAACTTTAATCTTCTTCTGGTAAAGCCATTCCTTTGTTGATTTGGATGTATGCTTTGGGTCGTTATGCTGAAAGATGAAGTTCCTCTTCATGTTCAGCTTTCTAGCAGAAGCCTGAAGGTTTTGTGCCATTATTATCTGGTATTTGGAACTGTTCATTATTCACTCTACCTTGACTAAGGCCACAGTTCCAGCTGAAGAAAAACAGACCCAAAGGATGATGCTGCCACCAAAATGCTTCACTGTGGGTATGGTGTTCTTTTGGTGATATGCAGTGTTGTTTTTGCGCCAAACATATCTTTTGGAATTATGGCCAAAAAGTTCAACTTTGGTTTCATCAGACCAGAACACCTTTTACAACATGCTTTTGGGAAACTTCAGATGTGTTTTTGTAAAATTTAGCCGGGCTTGGATGTTTTTTTTTTATAAGAAAAGGCTTCCGTCTTGCCACTCTACCCCATAGCCCAGACATATGAAGAATACGGGCGATTGTTGTCACATGTACCACAGCCAGTACTTGCCAGATATTCCTGCAGCTCCTTTAATGTGGCTGTAGACCTCTTGGCAGCCTCCCAGACCAGTTTGCTTCTCGTCTTTTCATCAATTTTGGAGGGACATCCAGTTCTTGGTAATGTCACTGTTGCACCATATTTTCTTCACTTGATGATGACTGTCTTCACTGTGTTCCATGGTATATCTAATGCCTTGGAAATTCTTTTGTACCCTTCTTTTGACTGATACCTTTTAACAATGAGATCCCTCTGATGCTTTAGAAGCTCTCTGCGGACCATGGCTTTTGCTGCAGGATGCGACTAACAAAATCTCAGGAAAGACCTACTAGAACAGCTGAACTTTATTTGGGGTTAATCAGAGGCACTTTAAATGATGACAGGTGTGTACTGACTACTATTTAACATGATTTTGAATGTGATTGCTTAATTCTGAACACAGCTACATCCCCAGTTATAAAAAGGTGTTCACACTTATGCAACCATATTATTTTAGTTTTTTATTTTTATTTCCCTTTACCTAAAAGATTTCAGTTTGTTTTTTAATTGAGTTGTACAGTTTATAGGTCACATTAAAGGTGGAAAAAGGAAATTTATGCTTACCTGATAAATTGATTTCTTCTACGATACGAGTCCACGGATTCATTCTTACTTGTGGAATATTATCCTCCTGCTAACAGGAAGTGGCAAAGAGCACCACAGCAGAGCTGTATATATATAGCTCCTCCCTTACCTCCACCCCCAGTCATTCGACCGAAGGTTTAGGAAGAGAAAGGAAAAGCTAAAAGGTACAGAGGTGACTGAAGTTGTAAAAATAAAATATAATCTGTCTTTAAAATGACAGGGAGGGCCGTGGACTCGTCGTATCGTAGAAGAAATCAATTTATCAGGTAAGTATAAATTTCCTTTTCTTCTACAAGATACGACGAGTCCACGGATTCATCCTTACTTGTGGGATACAATACCAAAGCTACAGGACACAGATGAACGGGAGGGACAAGACAGATACCTAAACGGAAGGCACCACTGCTTGAAGAACCTTTCTCCCAAAAACAGGCTCAGACGAAGCAAAGATATCAAATTTGTAAAATTTGGAAAAAGTATGAAGGGACGACCAAGTCGCAGCCTTACAAATCTGTTCAACAGAAGCATCGTTTTTAAAAGCCACAGCTCTAGTAGAATGAGCCGTAATTCTTTCAGGAGGCTGCTGTCCAGCAGTCTCATATGCCAGGCGGATGATGCTCTTCAGCCAAAAAGAAAAAGGTAGCCGTAGCTTTTTGACCCCTACGCTTTCCAGAATAAACAATGAATAATGAAGATACGGAAATCCTTGGTCGCTTGTAAGTAAAACTTCAAAACTCGAACCACGTCCAGGTTATGCAATAGACGTTCCTTCTTAGAAGGATTAGGACACAATGAAGGAACTACAATTTCCTGATTAATATTCTTATTTGAAACAACTTTAGAAAGGAATCCAGGTTTAGTACGCAAAACCACCTTATCAGAATGAAATATAAGATAAGACGAATCACAATGTAACGCAGAAAGCTCAGAAACCCTTCGAGCAGAAGAGATAGTAACCAAAAACAAAACTTTCCAAGATAACTTAATATCTATGGAATGCATAGGTTCAAACGGAACCCCTTGAAGAACATTAAGAACAAAATTCAAACTCCAGGGCGGAGCAATAGGTTTAAACACAGGCTTGATTCTGGTTAAAGCCTGACAAAAGGACTGAACGTCTGGAACATCCGCCAGACGCTTGTGTAGTAAAATTGACAAAGCAGAAATTTGTCCCTTTAAGGAACTTGCTGATAACCCCTTCTCCAATCCTTCTTGGAAAAAAGATAAAATCCTGGAAATTCTAACCCTACTCCATGAGTAGCCCTTGGATTCGCACCAATAAAGATATTTACGCCATATCTTATGGTAGATCTTTCTAGTGACAGGCTTACATGCCTGAATCAAAGTATCAATAACCGAATCAGAGAATCCCCGCTGAGATAAAATCAAGCGTTCAATCTCCAAGCAGTTAGCTGCAAATAATTTAGATTTGGATGTTGGAAAGGTCCTTGAACGAGAAGGTCCTGTCTCAAGCGAAGTTTCCACGGTGGCAGAGAGGACATGTCCACTAGATCCGCATACCAAGTACTGCGTGGCCACACAGGCGCTATCAGTATTACTGAAGCTCTCTCCTGTTTGATCCGCACAATCACGCGAGGCAGGAGAGGGAACGGTGGAAACACATAGGCCAGGCTGAACGACCAAGGCACTGCCAGGGCATCTATCAGTGCGGCCTGAGGATCCCTCGACCTGGATCCGTAAAGAGGAAGCTTGGCATTCTGTCGAGATGCCATCAGATCCAATTCCGGTCTGCCCCATTGTCGAATCAATGATGCAAACACCTCCGGATGGAGTTCCCACTCCCCCGGATGAAAAGTCTGACGACTTAGAAAATCCGCTTCCCAGTACTCTACTCCTGGGATGTATACTGCCGATAGATGGCAAGAGTGAGCCTCCGCCCATCGGATTATCTTTGATACCTCTATCATCGCTAAAGAACTTCTTGTTCCCCCCTGATGATTGATATATGCCACAGTCGTGATATTGTCCGACTGGAATCTTATGAATTTGGCCGAAGCCAACTGAGGCCACGCCTGAAGCGCATTGAATATTGCTGTCAGTTCCAGAATATTGATTGGAAGTAGAGACTCCACCTGAGTCCAAACACCCTGAGCCTTCAGGGAATTCCAGACTGCACCCCAGCCCAGAAGACTGGCGTCCGTTGTCACTATTACCCATGAGGGTCTGCGGAAGCAAGTCCCCTGGGACAGATGATCCGGCGACAACCAGTCTCTGGTCTCTTGATCCAGATTTATCTGAGGAGATAGATTTGCATAGTCCCCATTCCACTGTCTGAGCATGCACAGCTGCAGTGGTCTGAGATGATAGCAAGCAAACGGGATGAAGTCCATTCCCGCTACCATTAATCCAATGACCTCCATACACTGAGCCACTGATGGCCGAGGAATGGACTAAAGCGCTCGGCAAGTATTTAGAATCTTTGATTTTCTGACCTCCGTCAGAAATATTTTCATGTCTACTGAGTCTATCAGAGTTCCCAAGAAGGGAACCCTTGTCCGTGGAACTAGTGAACTCTTTTCTATGTTCACCTTCCAACCATGAGTTCTCAGGAACGACAACACAGTATCCGTGTGAGATTTTGTCAGATAAGTTGACGCCTGAATCAAAATATCGTCAAGATAAGGCGCCACTGCTATGCCCCGCGGTCTGAGAACCGCTAGAAGAGACCCTAGAACCTTTGTGAAGATTCTGGGAACTGTGGCCAATCCGAAGGCAAGAGCCACAAACTGATGTTTGTCCAGAAAGGCAAACCTTAGAAACTGATTATGATCCTTGTGAATAGGAATATGAAGGTATACATCCTTCAAGTCCAAGGTAGTCATATATTGACCCTCCTGGATCATTGGTAAAATTGTTCGTATAGCCTCCATCTTGAACGATGGGACTCTGAGAAATTTGTTTAGACACTTGAGATCTAAAATAGGTCTGAAAGTTCCCTCTTTTTTGGGAACCACGAAAAGATTTGAGTAAAACCCCTGTCCCTGTTCCAGTTTTGGAACGGGACAAATTACTCCCATGGTATAGAGGTCTTTTACACAGCGTAAGAACGCCTCTTTATCTGGTCTACAGATGAAATCTCCCTCTTGGGAGTAAGTCCTTGAATTCCAGCTGATACCCGTGGGTCACAATTTCCAATGCCCAGTGGTCCTTAACATCCCTTGCCCAAGCCTGAGCAAAGAAGGAAAGTCTGCCCCCTACTAGATCTGGTCCCGGATCGGGGGCCGCCCCTTCATGCTGTCTTAGTAGCAGGTTTCCTGGATTGTTTACCTTTATTCCAAGCCTGGTTGGGTCTCCAGACGGACTTGAATTGAGCAAAATTCCCTTCCTGCTTAGTGGAGGAAGAGGAAGCCGAGGGTACTCCTTTAAAATTTCGAAAGGAACGAAAATGATTTTGTTTACCTCTCATCTTAACAGACCTGTCCTGAGGTAGGGCGTGGCCTTTACCTCCAGTAATGTCAGAAATGATTTCCTTCAATTTAGGCCCGAATAGGGTCTTACCCTTGAAAGGAATAGCTAAAAGCTTAGATTTAGATGACATATCAGCAGACCACGATTTTAGCCATAACGCTCTACGCGCTAAAATGACAAAGCCTGCATTTTTCGCCGCTAATTTAGCAATTTGAAACGTGGCATCTGTAATAAAAGAATTAGCTAGCTTGAGAGCTTTAATTCTATCCAAAATGTCCTCTAAAGGTGTCTCAACCTTCAGAGACTCTTCTAGAGCGTCAAACCAGAAAACTGCTGCAGTAGTTACTGGAACAATGCAGGCTGTAGAAGAAAACCCTGATGAATAAATAAATTTCTTTAGAAGACCCTCTAACTTTTTATCCATAGGGTCTTTAAAAGCACAACTGTCCTCAATAGGTATAGTTGTACGCTTAGCCAGGGTAGATATTGCTCCCTCCACCTTAGGGACCGTTTGCCAAGAGTCCTGAATGGTGTCTGATACAGGAAACATTTTCTTAAAATTAGGAGGGGGAAGAGAACGGTATATCTGGTCTATCCCATTCCTTTTTAACAATTTCCGAAATTCATTTAGGAACCGGAAAAACGTCAGTGTAAGTAGGCACCTCTAGATATTTGTCCATCTTGCACAACTTCTCTGGTGGTGGTATAATAAGGTCACAATTATCCAGAGTCGCTAAAACCTCCCTAAGCAACAGGCTGAGGTGTTCAAGCTTAAATTTAAAAGACATGACGTCCGAATCTGTCAGAGGCAACACATTTCCTGATTCTGAAAGTTAACCCTCAGACAGCAATTCCCTGACCCCCAACTCAGAGCACTGTGAGGGTACATCGGAAATAGCGAATAAAGCATCAGAGGATTCAGTATTCACATTAATACCTGACCTACTGCGTTTACCCTGTAATACTGGTAATTTAGATAATACCTCTGTAAGGGTAGTTGACATAACTGCAGCCATATCTTGCAGAGTAAAAGAATTAGACGCACTAGAGGTACTTGGCGTCGCTTGTGTGGGCGTTAAAGGTTGTGACACTTGGGGAGAATTGGATGGCATATCCTGATTCTCTTCAGACTGAGAATCATCCTTAGACACACTTTCATTACCTAAAATATGCTCTTTACAATGTAAGGCCCTTTCAGTACAAGAGGTACACAATGTAAGAGGGGGTTCCACAATGTCTTCTAAACACATAGAGCAATGATTTTCCTCAATGTCAGACATGTTGAACAGACTAGTAATAACCACAATAGTCGTTAAATACTTTATTGATTTAAACAATTTTTGAAAACGTGTACTGCACCTTTAAGAGATAAAAAAGCGCACAATTTTTCCCAAACTGCCAAAAAACGTTAAAAAAAACATTATACACTTAAATTCACATATACTATAGTGCCAAAAATTATTGCACCCTAAGAGCAAAGGGTGAAATTAACCTCTAAAAGATAATTATAGCAAAAAACTGTATTTGGTATGAAAAACACAACCCCTGCACGTCGCCACAGCTCTGCTGTGGCGCCTACCTGCCTCCAGGGAACTGCAAAACGACTCAACACCAATCCGGTTAACCAAAACTCAGTTTAGGCCCAACCGGAGCTAATACCTGCTGCCTCCTCTTCAGAGTAAACTGCGCGTCTGAGGCGTGAAAAATAGTCCCCGCCCATCATGGACGACGTTCTTATCCGCCTAAACAACCGCATGGGAAGCGGTTTAGCAATAAGCCATGTGGTTCCCTAAACACAATCTTAAAAAAACAGCCATATGAGTGCTGGTTATTAATAAAAAAACATTAGGCTGCCTCTCCCAGTGTCTCTAATATATGTTGCAATAAGTTCTCTGCTGCATTTAGCCCCTATTATGTCAAAAATAACACACACAGGATTTCAGTAATATCCTTTTTGTTTACAGGTCTACTGCTTACCCCTTCCCATGCCGGGAAAATAAGTCAGCCAGTCCTGATATACTAAGTCTCCTCAGAAATAAATGAATGAACATACCTCAATGCTGCTTGTAGCATGAAACCGTTCTCCACACTGAAGATTTCTCTTGCACTATCTTCAGAAGCTCTGTGGGAACCAACATGGATCTTAGGGACATCTGCTAAGATCATCAACCTCAGGGCAGAAATCTTCTTCTATATCCTCCCTGAGGAAAATAGTACTCACCGGTACCATTTAAAATAAAAAACTTCTTGATTTTAGAATCTAAAACCAACACCTCTTTCACTTTACCTCTTCCTATTACTAACACAGGCAAAGAGAATGACTGGGGGTGGAGGGAAGGGAGGAGCTATATATACAGCTCTGCTGTGGTGCTCTTTGCCACTTCCTGTTAGCAGGAGGATAATATCCCACAAGTAAGGACTTGTCGTATCTTGTAGAAGAAAAGTTCTGAAATGATTTATCTTCGTCTCATTTTTTTACATCACAGAAACCTGACATTTTAACAGGGCTGTGTAGACTTTATATCCACTGTATATATATATCTCATAGGATAGTAATGATAATGGGGTAATCGTCAACCGGGTTATGTCATAAAAGCCAAAAAGTACTATAAATAAGCCAAAGTGTCCTTATATAATAAACAAGGAGACCCTGCACTCAACCCTAGAAAGGCTAGCTCTATCAGGTAAACGTTATTTCAATCAGAAATAAAAGTACCAAGTTACTGTATATCCTTAGGTTTTAGAATAGTGATACATAGTTTGAAGGAAGTCGGCTTACCAGATGTTCAAATAAAAATGTGAATGGACTTTGACTGGTCACCTAATATGTAGTCTAGCATCACCAATCAACCTTTATATTTAGATAGCTAAATAATTACAAGAATACAGTACTCCTTCAATATGTGATAGCTCCCTAATTTAGCAACTTGAATAACAATCATCTCGGGATAAAGCATAACAATCAAAAGCATCTGCAGTACGAAACACATAACTTCACCTGAACATCTAGCAAGTGTATCGCCAGCCATCCTACGCCTCTGGGCATAAGAGATATATGGGATATATGGGGTCAAAAAAAAATGAATGTAGACAAATGTTCAGGGAAAAGCCATATCTAAGATTTAAGTCCAAGAGAGATTTCCAGAACCAAGGTTTCTGTCAAGTTCTATGGGAGTGGATCCATTCAGAAATATGGGGTATGATAGTAGGGTGCAATATTTTTGTGAGGTATTATGTGGTACCCCCAGGGGATTTGAAAAATTATAAGAGCTAGGAAGCCAGAATAGGGCAATAACTCTGCTGTGCCCATTTATTGTCAATGGGTGGTATGGTACTTAGCTATATAGAATCTTACACAAAGGGTAATGGCTAGACAATAGTAGGGAGACAACATACCTCAAAAATGTGGGAGCACACTAACGTAACAGCATAGATGATAATCATTTTAGTTTCTCTAGAGGGGAATAACGACTGCAAAACTAAGCTCTAACATAACAAGAAACATAACAGTATAGAACATTTGCATCACAAAGCATATATAATGTGGACATTTAACAAATAAACCACCAATTATCCTGTACCAAAGTCATTTATTATTCTCCCGAAGTTCATACTTATAGGCCATCATTAGGTATTTCAAGAAAGAGCAAGCAAGCCTGTTTGCTACAGCTCTGATAGGGCTTGTAAGATATATGGGCCATAGCTACATACACAACCTACTAAGTCACCCCTAATGTGCCACATACCTCCATGTAAAAACCAGTTCCGCACACGTATGGTGCTCGGTTTTGGCGTTATACGTCCCTCTCTCTGTATTTGCAGTAAGGGTATGGGTGTTTTTAAGAAGACGCTCTTTCAGGTGTGGGCTTGCCGCTTTGAGAGCAGGCTCCGCCCCCAGGGCTGGACTTACTTTGATAGGTGGGATTAGACATACTCAAAAAAGGCCCTTCTCTGTAAAAAGCATAATTGGGGTAAAAAGAAGCCGCTCTCATGTGGTAAATAACCATAGAACAAGCTACTAATCTGCTTGTACATGAAAGAGCCCTTCTATATCTATATGTATTTGTAATATGACCCTAGGGAAGTCTCCCGGATGGTGATGGGGGGGGGGGACCAGATGTGGACTCCTTGCCCAATGTGCTTAGAGGAATATCACTGACAAGGATGAAATTATTGTCTTTGGTTGCCATGTTACTTGTAGGATTGGCTGGTATTTCTGGGCTGGACTGACTTTGCTAGACAGGACCAGACTTATATACTTCAGGAAAGTTCTTCTCAGTGAAAAGCACAACTGGGATAAAAGAGGCTGCTCCCAGGTAGCAAATCACCATAGAACAAGCTACTGAGCTGTTTGTTCCTAAGAAAGTGCATCCATCCATCTATCTATCCATTTAACTATGCGCATTTGGGTGTGCATTTTGATACTTTGTTAGTATCCAAATTCAGAAGTAGAAGGCGGTTGGTAGGATCCAGATTTTAGTGTGGTGATCACAAGAATCAATATACATATTGTACACATATACACACAGACAGTTTTAACTCCAAAGATATTCTGCAAGTAAATACAATACCTACATCTCACCTTAATATAATACATGTCCTATGAGACCGTAGGGGGTAAAATCTAGTGCACATGAGTAAGTAGCCTTTATCGATTTTTCATCAAAACAAGCAAACTAATGTATATTGCAATTTTGTTATATTTTCATGTATTAAACCATTTTATAAAGATTACATGAAACCCAAATTTTTTCTTTGATAATTTAGAAAGAACATGCAATTTTAAACAACTTTCTAATTTACTTCTATTATCTAATTTACTTCATTCTCTTGATACCCTTTGCTGAAAAGCATATCTAGATAGGCTCAGTAGCTGCTGATTGGTAGCTGCACATAGATGCCTTGTGCGATTGGCTCACCTATGTGCATTGATATTTCTTCAACAAAGGATATGTAAAGAATTAAACAAATTACATAATAAAAGTAAATGAGAAAGTTGTTTAAAATTGAATTCTCTGTCTGAATCATGAAAGAAAAAATGTGGGTTTAATGTCCCTTTAAGTTACTGTACTCTTAAATACAGTCATATGCACCCAGCAATAGACTTTGGGTTTAACATCTAAGCTCCCATGATTAGAATACATGTCTGTGTCTGGGCTATGTTAAACTGCATACAAGTAGAGTCCCTCCCTCTCCAATTATTCACGTAGGAGCTACAAGAGTTAAATGGTGTTTCCGTATGTGTAAGGGCAGACAGTTCCAATATCAGCCTAATCACTGTCATTTGTTTGTAAAAGTGGGGGGAAAAAAAACCAAAAACTTACGATAAGGAATAGAGCACCAAGCACAACTGCTTTAATTTTCACATCAAGATCCATAGGAAACTGGACTCCAAAGTTGTCGGCATCTGTAAACGATTCTTTTATAAGCCCGGTCCACTGCTTGGAAATTTTTCCAACAACAGATGTTTCATCCAGTGTCTTTATCTTGATGCAGAAAATTTAATTTGTTTTAGATTTAGCTGGCAAAAGTTAACAATCTTAAAATGTCACAATTTACAAAGACATGCTTGTGAAAAAACATAATTTATGCTTACCTGATAAATTTATTTCTCTTGTAGTGGATCAGGAAGTTGCAAGAGGATCACCCACAGCAGAGCTGCTATATAGCTCCTCCCCTCACTGCCATATCCAGTCATTCGACCGAAACAAGACTAGAAAGGAGAAACCATAGGGTGCAGTGGTGACTGTAGTTTAATTAAAATTTAGACCTGCCTTAAAATGACAGGGCGGGCCGTGGACTGGATACACTACAAGAGAAATAAATTTATCAGGTAAACATAAATTCTGTTTTCTCTTGTTAAGTGTATCCAGTCCACGGATCATCCATTACTTGTGGGATACCAATACCAAAGCTAAAGTACACGGATGAAGGGAGGGACAAGGCAGGAACTTAAACGGAAGGAACCACTGCCTGTAGAACCTTTCTCCCAAAAACAGCCTCCGAAGAAGCAAAAGTGTCAAATTTGTAAAATTTTGAAAAGGTGTGAAGCGAAGACCAAGTCGCAGCCTTGCAAATCTGTTCAACAGAGGCCTCATTTTTAAAGGCCCAGGTGGAAGCCACAGCTCTAGTAGAATGAGCTGTAATCCTTTCAGGGGGCTGCTGTTCAGCAGTCTCATAGGCTAAGCGTATTATGCTCCGAAGCCAAAAAGAGAGAGAGGTTGCCGAAGCTTTTTGACCTCTCCTCTGTCCAGAGTAAACGACAAACAGGGCAGATGTTTGACGAAAATCTTTAGTAGCCTGTAAGTAAAACTTCAAGGCACGGACTACGTCCAGATTATGCAAAAGACGTTCCTTCTTTGAAGAAGGATTAGGACACAATGATGGAACAACAATCTCTTGATTGATATTCCTGTTAGAAACCACCTTAGGTAAAATCCCAGGTTTGGTACGCAGAACTACCTTGTCTGAATGAAAAATCAGATAAGGAGAATCACAATGTAAGGCAGATAACTCAGAGACTCTTCGAGCCGAGGAAATAGCCATCAAAAACAGAACTTTCCAAGATAAAAGTTTAATATCAATGGAATGAAGGGGTTCAAACGGAACTCCCTGAAGAACTTTAAGAACCAAGTTTAAGCTCCACGGGGAAGCAACAGTTTTAAACACAGGCTTAATCCTAACCAAAGCCTGACAAAATGCCTGGACGTCTGGAACTTCTGCCAGACGCTTGTGCAAAAGAATAGACAGAGCAGAGATCTGTCCTTTTAAAGAACTAGCTGATAAGCCTTTGTCCAAACCTTCTTGGAGAAAGGACAATATCCTAAGAATCCTAACCTTACTCCATGAGTAACTCTTGGATTCACACCAATAAAGATATTTACGCCATATCTTATGGTAGATTTTCCTGGTGACAGGCTTCCGAGCCTGTATTAAGGTATCAATGACTGACTCGGAGAAGCCACGCCTTGATAGAATCAAGCGTTCAATCTCCATGCAGTCAGTCTCAGAGAAATTAGATTTGGATGATTGAAAGGACCTTGTATTAGAAGGTCCTGCCTCAGAGGCAGAGTCCATGGTGGAAGAGATGACATGTCCACTAGGTCTGCATACCAGGTCCTGCGTGGCCACGCAGGCGCTATCAGAATCACCGATGCTCTCTCCTGTTTGATTTTGGCAATCAGTCGAGGGAGCAGAGGAAACGGTGGAAACATAGGCCAGGTTGAAGAACCAAGGAGCTGCTAGAGCATCTATCAGCGTTGCTCCCGGGTCCCTGGATCCGTAACAAGGAAGCTTGGCGTTCTGGCAAGACGCCATGAGATCCAGTTCTGCTTTGCCCCAACGATGGACCAGTTGAGCAAACACCTCCGGATGGAGTTCCCACTCCCCCGGATGAAAAGTCTGACGACTTAGAAAATCCGCCTCCCAGTTCTCTACGCCTGGGATGTGGATCGCTGACAGGTGGCAAGAGTGAGACTCTGCCCAGCGAATTATCTGAGACTTCTAATATCGCTAGGGAACTCCTGGTTCCCCCTTCATGGTTGATGTAAGCCACAGTCGTGATGTTGTCCGACTGAAATCTGATGAACCTCAGTGTTGCTAACTATTTAGAATATTTATTGGGAGGAGTTTCTCCTCCTGAGTCCACGATCTCTGAGCCTTCAGGGAGTTCCAGACTGCGCCCCAACCTAGAAGGCTAGCATCTGTTGTTACAATCGTCCAATCTGGCCTGCGAAAGGTTATACCCTTGGACAGATGGACCCGAGAAAGCCACCAGAGAAGAGAATCTCTGGTCTCCTGATCCAGATTTAGTAGAGGGGACAAATCTGAGTAATCCCCATTCCACTGACTTAGCATGCATAATTGCAGCGGTCTGAGATGCAGGCCCGCAAATGGCACTATGTCCATTGCCGCTACCATTAAGCCGATTACTTCCATGCACTGAGCCACTGACAGGGGTGGAATGGAATGAAGGACACGGCAAGCATTTAGAAGTTTTGATAACCTGGACTCCGTCAGGTAAATTTTCATCTCTACAGAATCTATTAGAGTCCCTAGGAAGGAGACTCTTGTGAGTGGTGATAGAGAACTCTTTTCCACGTTCACTTTCCACCCATGCGACCTCAGAAATGCCAGAACTATCTCTGTATGAGACTTGGCAATTTGAAAGCTTGACGCCTGTATCAGGATGTCGTCTAGATACGGAGCCACCGCTATGCCTCGCGGTCTTAGAACCGCCAGAAGTGAGCCCAGAACCTTTGTAAAGATTCTCGGGGCAGTGGCCAACCCGAAGGGAAGAGCTACAAATTGATAATGCATGTCTAGAAAGGCAAACCTTATGAACCGATCTTTGTGAATCGGTATGTGAAGGTAGGCATCCTTTAAGTCCACTGTGGTCATGTACTGACCCTCTTGGATCATGGGTAGGATGGTCCGAATAGTTTCCATTTTGAATGATGGAACTCTGAGGAATTTAAGATCTTTAGATCCAAGATTGGTCTGAAGGTTCCCTCTTTCTTGGGAACCACAAACAGATTTGAATAAAATCCCTGTCCTTGTTCCGTCCGCGGAACTGGATGGATCACTCCCATTACTAGGAGGTCTTGCACACAGCTTAGGAATGCCTCTTTCTTTATCTGGTTTGCTGATAACCTTGAAAGATGAAATCTCCCTTGTGGAGGAGAAGCTTTGAAGTCCAGAAGATATCCCTGAGATATGATCTCCAACGCCCAGGGATCCTGAACATCTCTTGCCCACGCCTGGGCGAAGAGAGAAAGTCTGCCCCCCACTAGATCCGTTTCCGGATAGGGGGCCGTTCCTTCATGCTGTCTTGGGGGCAGCAGCAGGCTTTCTGGCCTGTTTGCCCTTGTTCCAGGACTGGTTAGGTTTCCAGGCCTGTCTGGAATGAGCAACAGTTCCCTCTTGTTTTGAAGTGGAGGAAGTTGATGCTGCTCCTGCCTTGAAATTTCGAAAGGCACGAAAATTAGACTGTTTGGCCTTTGATTTGGCCCTGTCCTGAGGAAGGGTATGACCCTTGCCTCCAGTAATGTCAGCAATAATTTCCTTCAAGCCAGGCCCGAATAAGGTCTGCCCCTTGAAAGGAATGTTGAGTAATTTAGACTTTGAAGTCACGTCAGCTGACCAGGATTTAAGCCATAGCGTCCTACTCGCCTGGATGGCGAATCCGGAATTCTTAGCAGTTAGTTTAGTCAAATGAACAATGGCATCAGAAACAAATGAGTTAGCTAGCTTAAGCGTTCTAAGCTTGTCAATTTCATTCAATGGAGCTGTCTGGATGGCCTCTTCCTGGGCCTAAAACCAGAATGCCGCCGCAGCAGTGACATGCGCAATGCATGCAAGGGGCTGTAAAATAAAACCTTGTTGAATAAACATTTTCTTAAGGTAACCCTCCAATTTTTTATCCATTGGATCTGAAAAAGCACAACTGTCCTCAACCGGGATAGTGGTACGCTTTGCTAAAGTAGAAACTGCTCCCTCCACCTTAGGAACCGTCTGCCATAAGTCCCGTGTGATGGCGTCTATTGGAAACATTTTTCTAAATATAGGAGGTGGGGAAAAGGGCACACCGGGTCTATCCCACTCCTTGCTAATAATTTCTGTAAGCCTTTTAGGTATAGGAAAAAACAGAATTTATGCTTACCTGATAAATTACTTTCTCCAACGGTGTGTCCGGTCCACGGCGTCATCCTTACTTGTGGGATATTCTCTTCCCCAACAGGAAATGGCAAAGAGTCCCAGCAAAGCTGGCCATATAGTCCCTCCTAGGCTCCGCCCACCCCAGTCATTCGACCGACTGACAGGAGGAAATATATATAGGAGAAACCATATGGTACCGTGGTGACTGTAGTTAGAGAAAATAATTCATCAGACCTGATTAAAAAACCAGGGCGGGCCGTGGACCGGACACACCGTTGGAGAAAGTAATTTATCAGGTAAGCATAAATTCTGTTTTCTCCAACATTGGTGTGTCCGGTCCACGGCGTCATCCTTACTTGTGGGAACCAATACCAAAGCTTTAGGACACGGATGAAGGGAGGGAGCAAATCAGGTTACCTAAACGGAAGGCACCACAGCTTGCAAAACCTTTCTCCCAAAAATAGCCTCCGAAGAAGCAAAAGTATCAAATTTGTAAAATTTGGCAAAAGTGTGCAGTGAAGACCAAGTCGCTGCCTTACATATCTGGTCAACAGAAGCCTCGTTCTTGAAGGCCCATGTGGAAGCCACAGCCCTAGTGGAGTGAGCTGTGATTCTTTCAGGAGGCTGCCGTCCGGCAGTCTCATAAGCCAATCGGATGATGCTTTTAAGCCAAAAGGAAAGAGAGGTAGAAGTCGCTTTTTGACCTCTCCTTTTACCAGAATAAACAACAAACAAGGAAGATGTTTGTCTGAAATCTTTAGTAGCCTCTAAATAGAACTTTAGAGCACGGACAACGTCCAAATTGTGTAACAAACGTTCCTTCTTTGAAACTGGATTCGGACACAAAGAAGGTACAACTATCTCCTGGTTAATATTTTTGTTAGAAACAACTTTCGGAAGAAAACCAGGCTTAGTACGCAAAACCACCTTATCTGCATGGAACACCAGATAGGGCGGAGAACACTGCAGAGAAGATAACTCTGAAACTCTTCTAGCAGAAGAAATAGCAACCAAAAACAAAACTTTCCAAGATAGTAACTTAATATCTATGGAATGTAAAGGCTCAAACGGAACCCCTTGAAGAACTGAAAGAACTAGATTTAGACTCCAGGGAGGAGTCAAAGGTCTGTAAACAGGCTTGATCCTAACCAGAGCCTGAACAAATGCTTGAACATCTGGCACGGCTGCCAGTCTTTTGTGAAGTAAAACAGATAAAGCAGAGATCTGTCCCTTTAGAGAACTTGCAGATAATCCTTTCTCCAAACCTTCTTGTAGAAAGGATAGAATCTTAGGAATTTTTATCTTGTTCCATGGGAATCCTTTGGATTCACACCAACAGATATATTTTTTCCATATTTTATGGTAAATTTTTCTAGTTACAGGCTTTCTAGCCTGAATCAGAGTATCTATTACAGAATCTGAAAACCCACGCTTTGATAAAATCAAGCGTTCAATCTCCAAGCCGTCAGTTGGAGGGAAACCAGATTCGGATGTTCGAATGGACCCTGAACAAGAAGGTCCTGTCTCAAAGGTAGCTTCCATGGTGGAGCCGATGACATATTCACCAGGTCTGCATACCAAGTCCTGCGTGGCCACGCAGGAGCTATCAAGATCACCGAGGCCCTCTCCTGATTGATCCTGGCTACCAGCCTGGGAATGAGAGGAAACGGTGGGAATACATAAGCTAGGTTGAAGGTCCAAGGTGCTACTAGTGCATCTACTAGAGTCGCCTTGGGATCCCTGGATCTGGACCCGTAGCAAGGAACCTTGAAGTTCTGACGAGACGCCATCAGATCCATGTCTGGAATGCCCCATAATTGAGTTATTTGGGCAAAGATTTCCGGATGGAGTTCCCACTCCCCCGGAATGTCTGACGACTCAGAAAATCCGCTTCCCAATTTTCCACTCCTGGGATGTGGATCGCAGACAAGTGGCAGGAGTGATCCTCCGCCCATTGAATTATTTTGGTCACTTCTTTCATCGCCAGGGAACTCCTTGTTCCCCCCTGATGATTTATATATGCAACGGTCGTCATGTTGTCTGATTGAAACCTTATGAATTTGGCCTTTGCTAGTTGAGGCCAAGCTCTGAGAGCATTGAATATCGCTCTCAGTTCCAGAATGTTCCCGAAACTTCCCGAGACCATAGACCCTGAGCTTTCAGGGATTCCCAGACCGCGCCCCAGCCCACTAGACTGGCGTCGGTCGTGACAATGACCCACTCTGGTCTGCGGAAGCTCATTCCCTGGGACAGATTGTCCAGGGTCAGCCACCAACTGAGTGAATCTCTGGTCTTTTGATCTACTTGAATCATCGGAGACAAGTCTGTATAATCCCCATTCCACTGTCTGAGCATGCACAGTTGTAATGGTCTTAGATGAATTCGTGCAAAAGGAACTATGTCCATTGTTGCAACCATCAATCCTATTACTTCCATGCACTGCGCTATGGAAGGACGAGGAACAGAATGAAGTACTTGACAAGAGCTTAGAAGTTTTGATTTTCTGACCTCTGTCAGAAAAATCCTCATTTCTAAGGAATCTATTATTGTTCCCAAGAAGGGAACTCTTGTTGACGGGGACAGAGAACTTTTTTCTTTGCTCACCTTCCATCCGTGAGATCTGAGAAAGGCTAGGACGATGTCCGTATGAGCCTTTGCTTTTGACAGGGACGACGCTTGAATCAGGATGTCGTCCAAGTAAGGTACTACTGCAATGCCCCTTGGTCTTAGAACCGCTAGAAGGGACCCTAGTACCTTTGTGAAAATCCTTGGAGCAGTGGCTAATCCGAATGGAAGTGCCACAAACTGGTAATGCTTGTCCAGAAAAGCGAACCTTAGGAACTGATGATGTTCCTTGTGGATAGGAATATGTAGGTACGCATCCTTTAAATCCACGGTAGTCATAAATTGACTTTCCTGGATGGTGGGTAGGATCGTTCGAATAGTTTCCATTTTGAACGATGGTACCCTGAGAAATTTGTTTAGGATCTTCAAATCCAAAATTGGTCTGAATGTTCCCTCTTTTTTGGGAACTACGAACAGATTGGAATAAAATCCCATTCCTTGTTCTCTTATTGGAACTGGATGTATCACTCCCATCTTTAACAGGTCTTCTACACAATGTAAGAATGCCTGTCTCTTTATTTGGTTTGAGGAATTCCAGGAGATAACCTTGAGAAACTATTTCTAGCGCCCAAGGATCCTGAACATCTCTTGCCCAAGCCTGAGCAAAGAGAGAGAGTCTGCCCCCCACTAGATCCGGTCCCGGATCGGGGGCTATCCCTTCATGCCGTTTTGGTAGCAGTGGTAGGCTTCTTGGCCTGCTTACCCTTGTTCCAGCCTTGCATTGGTTTCCAGGCTGGTTTGGGTTGTGAAGTATTACCCTCTTGCTTAGAGGATGCAGAATTAGAGGCTGGTCCGTTTCTGCGAAAGGGACGAAAATTAGGCTTATTTTTAGCCTTAAAAGACCTATCCTGTGGGAGGGCGTGGCCCTTTCCCCCAGTGATGTCTGAAATAATCTCTTTCAAATCTGGTCCAAATAATGTTTTACCTTTGAAAGGGATGTTAAGCAATTTTGTCTTGGAAGACACATCCGCTGACCAAGACTTTAGCCAAAGCGCTCTGCGCGCCACGATAGCAAACCCTGAATTTTTCGCCGCTAATCTAGCTAATTGCAAAGCGGCATCTAAAACAAAAGAGTTAGCCAATTTAAGTGCGTGAACTCTGTCCATAACCTCCTCATATGAAGATTCTCTACTGAGCGACTTTTCTAGTTCCTCGAACCAGAAACACGCTGCCGTAGTGACAGGAACAATGCACAAAATTGGTTGTAGAAGGTAACCTTGCTGTACAAAAATCTTTTTAAGCAAACCCTCCAATTTTTTATCCATAGGATCTTTGAAAGCACAACTATCTTCGATAGGAATAGTAGTGCGTTTGTTTAGAGTAGAAACCGCCCCCTCGACCTTGGGGAATGTCTGCCATAAGTCCTTTCTGGGGTCGACTATAGGAAATAATTTCTTAAATATAGGGGGGGGAACAAAAGGTATGCCGGGTTTTTCCCACTCTTTATTTACTATGTCCGCCACCCGCTTGGGTATAGGAAAAGCGTCGGGGGGCACCGGAACCTCTAGGAACTTGTCCATCTTACATAATTTCTCTGGAATGACCAAATTGTCACAATCATCCAGAGTAGATAACACCTCCTTAAGCAGTGCGCGGAGATGTTCTAATTTAAATTTAAATGTCACAACATCAGGTTCAGCTTGATGAGAAATTTTTCCTGAATCTGAGATTTCTCCATCAGACAAAACCTCCCTCATGGCCCCTTGAGATTGGTGTGAGGGTATGTCAGAACAGTTATCATCAGCGCCCTCTTGCTCTTCAGTGTTTAAAACAGAGCAATCGCGCTTTCTCTGATAAGTAGGCATTTTGGATAAAATATTTGCTATGGAGTTATCCATTACAGCCGTTAATTGTTGCATGGTAATAAGTATTGGCGCACTAGATGTACTAGGGGCCTCCTGTATGGGCAAAACTGGTGTAGACACAGTAGGGGATGATGTAGTATGTTTACTCCCCTCATTTGAGGAATCATCTTGGGCAATATCATTATCTGTGGCATTACTGTCCTTACTTTGTTTGGACGCTATGGCACAATTATCACATAAATTTAAATGGGGAGACACATTGGCTTTCATACATATAGAACATAGCTTATCTGAAGGTACAGACATGTTAAACAGGCTTAAACTTGTCAACAAAGCACAAAAAACGTTTTAAAATAAAACCGTTACTGTCTCTTTAAATTTCAAACAGAAAACACTTTATTACTGAATATGTGAAAAAGTATGAAGGAATTGTTCAAAAATTACCAAAATTTCACCACAGTGTCTTAAAGCATTAAAAGTATTGCACACCAAATTTCAGAGCTTTAACCCTTAAAATAACGGAACCGGTTTTTAAATTTGACCCCTATACAGTCCCAGCTATATGCTTTGCTGAGACCCAACCAAGCCCAGAGGGGAATACGATACCAAATGACGCCTTCTAGAAGCTTTTTTAGTGATTCTTAGATCCTCACACATGCATCTGCATGCCTTGCTCTCCAAAAACAACTGCGCAGTAATGGCGCGAAAATGAGGCTCAGTCTATAACTAGAAAGGCCCCCAGACTAAAAAAGGTGTCCAACACAGTGCCTGCCGTTTTTTAAACGTTCCCCAAGATTATAATGCCAATTGTTAGCTAGAATCTGCATAATATGCCCCAATAAAGCAATCGTTTTAGCCCATAAAAATGTCTACCAGTTTTTTAGCCCTTTTTTAAGCCCTTTATTCTTTTATGTTTGACTAAGAAAATGGCTTACCGGTCCCCATGAGGGGAAATGACAGCCTTCCAGCATTACATGGTATTGTTAGAAATATGGCTAGTCATACCTTAAGCAGAAAAGTCTGCTAACTGTTTCCCCCAACTGAAGTTACTTCATCTCAACAGTCCTATGTGGAAACAGCAATCGATTTTAGTTACTGTCTGCTAAAATCATCTTCCTCTTACAAACAGAAATCTTCATCCTTTTCTGTTTCAGAGTAAATAGTACATACCAGCACTATTTTAAAATAACAAACACTTGATAGAAGAATAAAAACTACATTTAAACACCAAAAAACTCTTAACCATCTCCGTGGAGATGTTGCCTGTGCAACGGCAAAGAGAATGACTGGGGTGGGCGGAGCCTAGGAGGGACTATATGGCCAGCTTTGCTGGGACTCTTTGCCATTTCCTGTTGGGGAAGAGAATATCCCACAAGGATGACGCCGTGGACCGGACACACCAATGTTGGAGAAACGTCAGTACACACCGGCACCGCATAGTATCTATCCAGCCTACACAATTTCTCTGGAATTGCAACTGTGTTACAGTCATTCAGAGCAGCTAATACCTCCCCAAGCAATACACGGAGGTTCTCAAGTTTAAATTTAAAATTAGAAATCTCTGAATCAGGTTTCCCCGAGTCAGAGATGTCACCCACAGACTGAAGCTCTCCGTCCTCATGTTCTGCATACTGTGACGCAGTATCAGACATGGCTCTAACAGCATTTGCGCGCTCTGTATCTCTCCTAACCCCAGAGCTATCGCGCTTGCCTCTTAATTCAGGCAATCTAGATAATACCTCTGACAGGGTATTATTCATGATTGCAGCCATGTCCTGCAAGGTAATCGCTATGGGCGTCCCTGATGTAATTGGCGCAATATTAGCGTGCGTCCCCTGAGCGGGAGGCGAAGGGTCTGACACGTGGGGAGAGTTAGTCGGCATAACTTCCCCCTCGACAGAACCCTCTGGTGATAATTCTTTTATAGATAAAGACTGATCTTTACTGTTTAAGGTGAAATCAATACATTTAGTACACATTCTCCTATGGGGCTCCACCATGGCTTTCAAACATAATGAACACGTAGGTTCCTCTGTGTCAGACATGTTTAAACAGACTAGCAATGAGACTAGCAAGCTTGGAAAACACTTTAAAACAAGTTTACAAGCAATATAAAAAACTTTACTGCGCCTTTAAGAAATACAAATTTTCCCAAATTTTGAAATAACAGTGAAAAAATGCAGTTACACTAACGAAATTTTTACTGTGTATGTAATAAGTTAGCAGAGCATTGCACCCACTTGCAAATGGATGATTAACCCCTTAATACCAAAAACGGAATAACAAATGACAAAAACGTTTTTTTAACAGCTCTACTGTGGCTTTTTACCTCCCTCAATACGACTTTTGAAGCCTTTTGAGCCCTTCATTGAAGTCCTTGATCATGCAGGAAGAAGCTGGATGTCTGTCTAATTTTTGCTGTGCAAAAAAACGCTAAAATAGGCCCCTCCCACTCATATTACAACAGTGGGAAGCCTCAGGGAACTGTTTCTAGGCAAAATTCAAGCCAGCCATGTGGAAAAAACTAGGCCCCAATAAGTTTTATCACCAAACATATGTAAAAAACGATTAAACATGCCAGCAAACGTTTTAAAATACACTTTTATAAAAGAGTATGTATCTCTATTAATAAGCCTGATACCAGTCGCTATCACTGCATTTAAGGCTTTACTTACATTACTTCGGTATCAGCAGCATTTTCTAGCAAATTCCATCCCTAGAAAAATATTTTAACTGCACATACCTTATTACAGGAAAACCTGCACGCTATTCCCCTCTGAAGTTACCTCACTCCTCAGAATATGTGAGAACAGCAAAGGATCTTAGTTACTTCTGCTAAGATCATAGAAAACGCAGGCAGATTCTTCTTTTAAATACTGCCTGAGATAAACAGTACACTCCGGTACCATTTAAAAATAACAAACTTTTGATTGAAGAAATAAACTAAGTATAAAACACCACAGTCCTCTTACGACCTCCATCTTAGTTGAGAGTTGCAAGAGAATGACTGGTTATGGCAGTGAGGGGAGGAGCTATATAGCAGCTCTGCTGTGGGTGATCCTCTTGCAACTTCCTGTTGGGAAGTAGAATATCCCACAAGTAATGGATGATCCGTGGACTGGATACACTTAACAAGAGAAACGAATGTTATGCTTACCTGATAAATTTATTTTTTTCATGATGTTGATGAAAGTCCACAAATCATTATATGAGATATATTTTGTGTCCACCAGATGGAGGCAAAAAGACTCTTACATTTCAGAGCTTTGTTTTTCCCCAACCCTTACCATTCTATTATATGTATGGTACAGTGGAAAACATAATTTATGCTTACCGGATAAATGTATTTATTTCCGGATATGGTGAGTCGACGGAATCATCAATTACCAGTGGGAATATCACTCCTGGCCAGCAAACTGCCAGCAACACTACAGCAAAGCTGCTATATATGTCACTTCCCTTACCCATAATCCCCAGTCATTCTGGCTGAAGGAAAAATGGAAAAAGATAACACAAACGTGTAGAGGTGCCTGAGGTTTTAGAAAAAATAACGGGTGGGCTGTGGAATCACCATATCCGGAAATAAATAAAATGTATCAGGTAAGGATAAATTATTTTTTCTTTCCTAAGATATGGTGAGTCCACTGAATCAATACCCAAGCTAGAGGACACAGATGATAAGGGAGGGACAAGACAGGTAGACCTAAACAGAAGGCACCACTGCCTGAAGAACCCTTCTTCCAAAAGAAGCCTCAGCTGAGGCAAAGGTATCAAATTTATAAAACCTTGAAAAAGTATGCAGAGAGGACCAAGTTGCAGCCTCGCAAATCTGTTTAACAGAAGCTTCATTTTTAAATGCCCAGGAAGAAGAAACAGCCCTTGTGGAATGAGCAGTGATTCTCTTAGGAGGTTGCTGTCCAGCAGTCTCATAGGCCAAACGAATAATACTCCTTACCTAAAGAGAAAGAAGTAGCCGTAGCTTTCTGACCCTTGCGCTTGCCAGAAAAACAAAGCAGAAGACTGACGAAAGTCATTAGCTGCCTGAAGATAAAACTTCAATGCACGCACAATATCTAGGTTGTACAACAAACGCTCCTTAGGAAAAGGATTAGGACACAAAGGAATCACGATCTCCTGATTAATATTCTTGTTTAAAACAACATTAAATAGGAAACCTAATTTAGTACGTAGAACCACCTTAAGGAGAATCAAACTGCAGAGCTGAGAGTTCCGAAACTCTCAGAGCAGAATAGCAACAAGAAACAAAACCTTCCAAGATAACATCTTAATATAAGCATAGGTTCAAACGGAGCCCGCTGTAAAACTCTAAGAACAAGGTTAAGACTCCAAAGAGGGCTTAAACACAGGCCTGATCCTAACCAAGGCCTGACAAAAAGATTGCACATCTGCCAAACGCTTATGCAACAAAATAGATAACGCAGAAATCTGACCTTTCAGAGTAATAGCTGACAAACCCTTCTCCAGACCCTCCTGGAGAAAAGACAAAATCCTACTAATCCGGACTCTACTCCAAGAGTAGCCTCTGGATTCACACCAATACAGATATTTACGCCATATCTTATAGTAAATCTTTCTTGTCACAGGCTTACGAGCCTGAATCAGGGTCTCAATGACCGACTCTGAAAACCCACGCTTAGATAAAATCAAGCGTTCAATCTCCAAGCAGTCGGCTTCAGAGAAACGAGATTTGTATGAAGAAAGGGACCCTGAAGTAGAAAGTCCTTCCTCAGAGCGAGTCTCCACGGAGGTAAAGACGACATTTCCACTAGATCCGCATACCAGATCCTGCGGGGCCACGCCGTTGCTTAGAGAGTCACTGACGCCCTCTCCTGCTTGATCCGAGCAATGACTCTTGGCAGGAGAGCAAACGGAGGAAATATGTATGCTAGACTGAAATTCCAAGGGACCGCCAGATCATCTATCAAGAAAGCCTGTGGATCCCTTGACCTTGAGACGTACCTCAGAAGCTTGGCATTCTGCTGAGAAGCCATGAGATCCAGTTCTGGCTGCCCCCAATTGAGAATTAAACTGGAAAATACTTCCGGATGGAGTTCCCACTCCCCCGGATGAAAGGTCTGAAGGCTCAGAAAATCCGCCTCCCAATTGTCCACCCCTGGGATGTGGATCGCAGAAAGACAACAGTTGTGAGACTCCGCCCACTGGATTATTCGGGCCACCTCTGCCATGGCTAAAAAACTCAAAGTTCCCCCTGGTGGTTGATGTACGCCCCCGTTGTTGTGTTGTCCGACTGGTACCTGATAAACTAAGGCTGAGGCCAGGCCAGTAGAGCATTGAAAATCGCTCTTAGTTCTAGAATGTTTATAGGGAGAACTGACTCCTCCTGAGTCCAAATGACCCCAAATTGCTCCCCAACCTAGAAGGCTGGCATTCATCGTCACGATCACCCAGGAAGGTCTGCGAAAGCAAGTTCCCTGGGAGAGGTGTTCGTGAGACAACCACCACAGAAGAGAGTCCCTTGTCGCCTGATCCAGAACTATTTGCGGAGACAGATCCCTATAGTCCCTGCTCCATTGCCTTAACATGCATAACTGCAGAGGTCTGAGATGGAACCGAGCAAATGGAATGATGTCCATGGAAGCTACCATCAGACGAATTACCTCCATACATAGAGCCACTGACAGACGAGGAGAGGACTGAAGGACAAGATAAGATCTTTGTTTTTCTGACCTCTGTCAGAAATATTTTTATTAGTAGGGAGTCTATAATGGTCCCTAAAAACACTACTCTTGTGGCTGGAATCAGAGAACTCTTTCCCAAATTCACCTTCCAACCGTGGGAGCAAAGAAAAGACAACAAGAGCTCCATATGATAGTTTGCTTGCTGAAAAGACGGCGCCTGAAGCAGAATGTCGTCCAGATATGGCGCCACTGCAATGCCCCGAGACCCAATTGCCGCCAAAAGACCACAGGACCTTTGAGGAAATGCTGGGAGCTGTAGCAAGGCCTAATGGAAGAGCCACAAACAGAGTGCTTGTCTAGAAAAGCGAATCTCAGAAACTTGTGATGATACTTGTGGATGGGAACATGAAGGTACACATCCTTTAGGTCTATGGTTGTCATGAACTGACCCACTTGAGCCAAGAAGAATGGAGCGTATAGTCTCCATCTTGAAGGACAGTACTCTGAGGAACTTGTTTAAACACTTTAGGTCTAAAATAAGTCTGAAAGTCCCCTCTTTCTTGGGAACCACAAACAGATTTGAATAAAATCCCAGACCCTGTTCCTGTGGAGGAACTGGAACTATAACTCCTAGGGCAAAAATATCCTTGATACAATTTAAGAACGCCTCTCTTATCTGGTCTACAGATAATCCTGCCTCTGGGAGGAAAAGTCTTGAATTCTATCTTGTACCCGAGATACAATTTCCACGGCCCACAGGTCTGGGACATCTCCTATCCAAGCCTGAGCAAATTAGGAAAGCCTGCCCCCTACTAGATCCGTTCCTGAATCGGGGGCCGACCCTTCATGCTGACTTGGAGTCAGCCGCAGGTTTCTTAGACTGTTTCCCCTTGTTCCAAGACTGACCAGACTTCCAGGAAGACTTGGATAGTTCCTGCTTGGAAAAGGAAGTTGAGTGTTTACCTCTAAAGTTATAAAAGGAACGAAAATTACTCAGACGCCCTTTCTGCTTATTCTTCTTATCCTGAGGAAGAAAAGATCCCTTTCCTCCTGTGATATCTGAAATAATTTCAGCCAAACAAGGCCTTACCCTGGTAGGGAATAGCTAATAACTTAGACTTTGGTTAAAATCCTGGTCTGCGGATGTTTCTTCAAAGGGCTCTGCAAGCTAGAACCGCAAAACCAGATATTTTTGCTCCCAGTTTAATGACCTGTAAGGAAGCATCCGTAATAAAGGAATTGGCTAACTTAAGAGCATTAATCCTGTCCTGGATCTCCTCAAGAGGAGTATCTGTCTGAATAGAATCAGACAAGGCATCAAACCAGTAAGCTGCAGCGCTGGTAACAGTAGCAATAAACACCGCAGGCTGCCATTGAAGACCTAAGTGAACATACATTTTCTTTAATAATGCCTCCAATTTCTTATCCATTGGATCCTTAAAAGAACAAATATCCTCTAGGGGAATAGTTGTCCTCTTAGCCAAAGCAGAAATAGCTTCTTCCACCTTAGGAAACGTTTGCCACAACTCCTTAATAGAGTCAGCTATAGGAAACATTTTCTTAAAAATAGGAGATGGAGAAAAAGGAATACCAGGTCTCTCCCACTCCCGTGCAATAATCTCAGAAGCACGGTCTGGAACAGGAAATACCTCCACCGCAGAGGGAACATAAAAATACTTGTTTAGCTTACTAGACTTCTTAGGGTTAACAACGATAGCAGAATCAGAGTTATCCAAGGTAGCCAAAACCTCCTTAAGTAACAAGCGGAGGTGTTTCAGCATAAAGGGACAGTACACTGTAAAATTGTTTTTCCATTAATGTATTTTAAATGACTTGTTATACCAACTGCAGAGTATAAAATATTTGAGAAATTCCATTTTCACGCTTATTTGTGTAAATGAAGTAGCTGATTTTGTGCTTTGAAACCACAGCCTATTACAATGGGTTGAACTTAAAGGTGATATCAGATCTCATTATGTTCAATGCATAGAGAGAACAATGGAAAATTATAATTTTATTACTTAACTATCCTGCATCCCACTGAGAGTGTAATCTCTTCTGCTGGCTGTGTATACTTAGGCTATTCAATAGCCTATACTCCAGTATTAATTTGTTCAGTATAGGTGGAAATACCACAGGCTAAATCAGCTATTTCAAATGCTGAAATAGGAGTAAAGGAGCTACTTGTAACCAATTTAATACACTCTAGCAGGTTAAAAGGATCATTGGGAATAACTTAAAGGGGAGAATTTTTTTGGGTGAACTGTCCCTTTAAATCTGAAGGACACAACTTCAGCATCAGTAGAAGGAATTATACTGCCTGAATCCGAGATTTCACCCTCAGATGCACCCGAAGAATTATCATCCTCAGACTTCCGAGAGGAAATACCTTGATTAGCCACTTCAGGATCAGAAGCCTTACTTACTGTTTCTTTAAATTTCCTTTTGCGTTTTCCCTGCAGCATGGGAAAAGCAGACAGCACCTCAGATACCGCAGAGGATACCTGGGCAGCAATATCTTGCAAAGTAACCCCAGATGGAGCATGAGAGGAAAAGCAGGGGCACTGCATGTACAGATGAATAGGATTGGGATGCTTGAGGAGACAGCTGAGGCACATCTGAAACAGGAGGCTCCTGAACAGCATCTGCCTTAGCTTATGATGGCTCAGGGTCAAAAAGTCTAATAAGCTTAAGTTCTTTCAATACATGAACAAAAAGGTACTGGGGGTTCCACCCGGGCATCAAAACATAAGCTACAGGTAACATCCTGCATAGCCTCTTAATCCATAATACAAAAAAAAAGAAGCTAATAAAAAAAAAAAAAATTAACTTAACAGAACAAAAAAAAAAAGTTCTTAAATAAATGCCTTTAAATTTACCAAATCAAGAAAATATACCCTAGGCAACACTCTACACCTCAGCAGAATTACTGAGGTGCCCTACCTGTCCTGCAACCCACAGCAAACAGAGGAAAAAACGATCCAGTTTACAATTTAGATTCCAGAGAAGAAAAAACAGCAAGAAGCCTTCTAAACAGCAGAGCCATCTGAAATAAAAACAAACAACAAAACCCCCAATAAAAGTACATAATCTGTTACTAAAAACGGATCCTCACAGAGCCATCAATAAAATAAATAACTCCTCACACTAACAATGCCTGCAAAAACTGCCATAAAAACCTGCACCCTGACAGGATTAATAAAAAACGACCGCCTGCAGCGTTTCAGCTGAATAAGGGCCAAAGAAAAATAAAACTGGCACTTGCCTTAATATTTATCTGTCCGGCAGTAGAACAGCTCACCTGGTTTCAGAGGAGGACATCCCTCACATGGACCTGTGGAAATGCAGAAAGACTGAGTAAACTTACTCAGGCTATCTAAATAGGGCAGCAAATGTTTTGGGTTAACACAGGGAGGATTGTACCCCACAGGTTCCCAATTGCTTAAAAGCCACCACTGCCCTACTGAAGAGACTGACATGGGCTAAGGCTAGACCCTTTAGAAAGATCAGAGCAAATCTACTCTGCTTTTAAAGTAAAAAAAATCTTGATTGTAGATCAGACACCAAAACTTCACCTCCTCCTTGCACCGCAGGCAAAAAGAATGACTGGGGATTAAGGGTAAAGGAAGTGACATATATAGCAGCTTTGCTGTAGTGCTCTTTGCCTCCTCCTGCTGGCCAGGAGTGATAATCCCACTAGTAATTGATGATTCTGTGGACTCACCATATCTTAGGAAAGAAAAAGGAACATCAGGAAAGATAGGAAAGGACCAAAGTAGGGTAAACGAAGTAGTGCAAAAAAGTACCTGCTGCCAATTGAAGAGTAAACAGGTGACCAGCCAATTTTTTTCCCCTTCATATAATAAGTCTACAAAAATCACATATGGGTTCTAATACTTAAGCAGTTAAATGGACTGTAAACACCTTGTAATTACAATATATGTCTACTGTCTTGCTATAGACCAACGTAACTGCCAAGTCTAAACATTTTTAAAGCAAGTGAACATTGTGTTTTCCTGAATAACCACACACAAAAAAAAATTGGTTGGCAGTAGTTAACTGTTAAAGCCAATTAGGGAAAGATATATAGCACTGTTTAAATATAAAAAAAGAGACATGCACTTAGCTGAGACAGAACAAAAGCTAGAATAACTTCCATGCCTGTTCATTTTCATTGCCACTCAGGGTGCATACGCTTAGCACACTGCCTTTTCACAGAGAAAAAATATCCTGTAGCATATCAGTCTGACCCTGCTCAATGACAGTCCAGCGCCGAAATACCAGGCAATTCTTCTCTGAACAAGAGAAACAATAACCCCAGACTATCGTTTCGCTTCTCTCTTTTTATTTATGCAAATTATGACTCTTAGGGAAGCCTCCCTAAGCTTGATGCGGGAATCCAGACGTGGACCCGTTGCTCAGTGTGCCTAGAGGGATATGGCTGCACCTCACTGACGAGGCCCACAATAGGCCGAAATGTACGTCTGGGGAATTGCTGTTTCTCTTGTCCAGAGAGGGATTGCCTGGAATTTCGGGGCTGGACTGTACTGTTAAGTCAGGATCAGACTAATATGCTACAGGAAAGTTCTTCTCTGTGAAAGGCACATGTTAAGAAAAAAGAGGCTGCTTCTTGGGTGGTAACTAGCCATAGAACAAGCTATTATTTGTTCCCAGGTTGAGCGCATCTCTTTTTATTTATATATAGCACTGTTCACTGTGAGAAGTCTGCAGGGTGCTTTTTCAGGTATAAGATTTTTCAGAGCTAAAATAATGGGAATGGGACAAAAGAAATAAAATGTATATTTTAAAGCGGTTCTATTATACAGCAGAACTAAAGATTTTATACTAAAATCTCAAGATGTTTACTGTCCCTTTACATCCACAAGACAACCAGAATAGGATGGAACAAAGAGGTTAGGTAGGCTGACTACTAATCAGACACAAAGAACTGCAATACATTTCTGTTGAATGAACAGTGATAAGTTCAGTAGGCAACTACCCACCACCAGATAAGCCAGGCTGTCAGTGTAGTAGCTTTAGCCTTGTAACCCTTGCATGGTCCAGCTAAGTGGACAAAGAGAGCAGGTTAACTGTATCTGTGGATATTACCTTCAGAAGAAACAAATAGTTTATCAGAACAGCCTCATCCCGATAAAAAAAATAAGTAAAAGACAATTACATGGAAGAGCTAAATGATCAAATCAGGGCAAGCTTAAGAAACAGCTAGCAGAAAAATCAAATAGTCTAAGATCTACACCAGACATCCTCAAACTTGGCCCTCCAGAGGTTTTGGAACTATATTTCCCATGATGCTCAGACACCATGCAAAGGTTCAAAAGAAGTTTCATGAAAAACTCTAAAGACCAAACTGATACTCCAAGGCAGAATCACAAGGCAATATGGATATGGATGAAAGCCTGAACAAAAACTTAAATTATGCTAACCTGATCATTTTCTTTTTTTTCCTGTACGGGGAGAGTCCACAGCTGCATTAATTACTTTTGGAAAACACAGAAACTGGCCACCAGGAGGCAAAAAAGACAACCCAGCCAAAGGCTTAAATACCTCCCCCACTTCCCTCATCCATTATGCCAAGGGAACAAGGAACAGTAGGAGAAATATCAGGATGAAAAAGGTGCAAGAAGAACGGATAAAAAATAATGCAAGGATGCCCACAGAAAAAAAATGGGCGGGGAGCTGTGGACTCTCCCCGTACAGAAGGAAAGAAAATCATCAGGTAAGCAGAATTTAATTTTTTTCTTCTTAAAACGGAGAGAGTCCACAGCTGCATATATTACTTTTGGAAAATCAATACCCAAGCTTATAGAGGACACTGAATGCAAACGGGCGGGAATAAAAAAAGGCAGCCCATTCTGATGGCACCACAGCCTGACAACCTGGATTCCCAATAAAAAACTACTTCAACAGAAGCAGAAAGAACAAACATATGGAAAGGGGACAAGATAACTGCCCAACAATTAGAACCATAAGGATGCCAATTAAAGATCACTCTAAATTCTGGACTCCACCGAGCACAAAAGCCTCTGAGGAGACAAAAGTCCCACTCACTATAAGCACTCCCATAAACACCTCTCCCTGAACAATGGCAAGGGATAACAACAAACAAACCCCAACACCACAATCTCCCTAACTAAAAGATGGGAACATAAGAAGGTCCGAAAGAACCTCCAGAAACACTCCCCGAAGAGACAAGGACCAAACTTGAAAAAGAGCGGCTTCCAGGCTGCAAGAGGACAAAGTCCCATAGAAAATACTCTGACGGAGGAGAAAAGGAAAAATTCCAGATCACCTCCTACATGGATCCAAAAGGAGCCAATGTAAAGCCTTAACCAGAACCGAAGTCCCAGAAGGACAAAATGTAGAACAAGACTACCTTACCATAGACAGCAAACTAGCACAGAGAAACTGAAAACCCACAGGTCAGAAAGAAACCCCGGGAGCAGAACAGGAATGGAATAGTAGCATTTGTTTACGCCACAATCGAAAGCCGCAGGTTTCCATAGGATAGGTAGTCAGACTAAACATCAAACCCTAGTAACTAGCCAACCGAGTAGCTAGCAAACTTGCAACAGGACATTCCTGGGAAGGAACAAGAGAAAAAAAAAAACTCTGAAAGTAGGGTGGACCAACCCCCCCCCCCCCCCCCAAACTAGAAAACGGGGTAAGGAAGGACAACACCCTGGCCAATAAGAAAGAACCAACTACCCACTAAGGGAAGGTTCCCAAACCAACTGCAAGGCCTCCCAACCTAATTAAGGATCCTTCAAGAGACAAGATACGTGGTCGATGCCCAAACAGAGCAGTCAGAATTCCTGACTCCTACTCCGATCAAACAGTCCTATCACAGATGCGACTCTCAATGTCCCAAAGGACAAGAGATTAAAAATTCCCAGCATCGACAAGGCCCAAAGATCAGATAAAAAACCTCCAACCACGAGTTCCAAAGGGAAGAAGCAGGAAGGAGGCACCAATACCCAGAGAGACCAACTCGGGATCCAGGATACCTATCCTCATTACCCTTCAGAAACCCGAAGGGAGGGTACACTGCAGACAAGAGAAACCCATAACTCACTGAACTCCTAGAGTCAGATGAGGAAAACTACCTTAGGAGGAGCCAACTGGATAGGCGCAGTAGAGCAGATCCTTCAAAATAGAAGGAAAACTAAGAAACCCATGAATATTCCAGTAAAGAAATTCCCAGAAAAACATCCTGCATTTCTTCAGAAGAGAGAAAAGAACCGCCCCAGTAGGAACAAGGAGATTTCCCCAGGACCAGGAAAACAAGCCTGCTACTGAACGCCGGACAGATCCAAGACTTAAAATCTTAAAAACAGAGTAACCCAAAGGCCAAGTCGAAGACAAGGACTAGGTTAAAAAAAAACGAACCCCAAAACCAGGTATCGGTTTCAGACCAAAAAACCTTGCAAAACAACCACAAAGTTACCTGGAAAAGAAATTTGCACCAAAGTTGATGCATGCCATACCCCCAATGGGTAACTCATGATGTATCCCAGTGGCTGTCCACTCAGCTACAAAAAGGCCTCTTCTTAGATAACACCCACAAAGTCCAAAAGACAAAGGAAGGGCCCAAAAGAGCTCAGAACTCCATGGTTGAGAGAATATGACAGTCTCTAAAGATCCAGTCTGGATCAACCCTCAGAAAACCTACAGCTCAAGGAATTACAGAATGAACGAGCATCCTAAAACTCCTATCGGTTGACGGCAAGAGAGACTGCATAACAATCCCCCAGATTCCCAAGTATATAGGATCCAAAAGGGGATACTACAGGACAAAAATGGTCCAAAGAACCTAGTCTCCGCAACCAGATGACCGAAAGTCCTACACCAAAAAGGCAAGGGAAAGCGAAAAGCATAGCAATCCTCAAAAAAAGTAGGAAACAAAAACACTGGCAAAAGATCTGAAAATCAGACAATCCAATCCACAGTGAGTACCAATAGGGGGGAAATGATCTTCCCCCTCAGAAGGGAGGACTCTAGCTCCTGTCCAAGGACCTCCAGAACTAAACATACTGCCATAGCAGAATGTTTAATCCCAGCAAACCACGTAAGCTATGCAGGGACAAAACACTTCGTATCAAGTATGACCAATATCGGACGCCCCACCAAGACGAAATAACGTAGGACCAGTCTGATATCTAGGATAGAAAGGCCTCCTATAACTTGTAGAACAAGAAAAACAATCTTGTAACAAGAGGTAAGCAAACTTAGTACCCAAACAGGACCAGTCTGTTGTCAAGGATACAAAATGTCTGATATAACCTCAAAATAACAGAGTGAACTAGTACCCAACCAGGACCAGCCTGCTGACCAGGGTACAACTGAACTGTTCAAGGGCTAACTGAAAGTTCTAAACCCTAGCAGGGCTTACTAAACAAAACAGACCAACGACAGACAAATAAGCTCTGAGGCTTAAACATTGTCTTAAAATATATATATATTTTATTTATTTTTCGGACTTCCGTCGGAAGTAACATCTATTGCGACCATAAAAATCGCTAGCATCAAAATCCCAAAGAAAAAGTAATTTCCCTAACTAGGAAAAACTACAACAGCCACGAACTCCAAAATAAGACACATCCTAACAGGATCAAAAGAAAATAGGTCGCACCCACAGGTGAACGCCAAAAAGGAATGGAAACACTAAATGGGTCAGTCTGTCAGACCTCATTCCTCAAGAGCTCAGAACTGGGATGAGATAGACAAACAAAAGACAAAACAGGAGTAGGATCCACATCCTCAACTCGTCTAGTGCTTTTTTGCCATCAGAATCAGAAGATTGAGGATCCGGTGGCAAATAAAGACTGAAATCCTCCAAAGCCTCAAATACCTGCCTCAGCAGTACACACAGGCGCGTCAGTCTGAATCTACAGACAAAACTCATCTCCGACGGGGCATTTGAAGGCCCCGACCCTGATGGCTGTACCCCTGAAGCCTCAGAGGGAACCGCTCCCCTAGAGGAAAGACCCGTCTCACCTGGTGCCCTTAGGTGAAGAGGACACGGATAAGCTCTTTGCTGGCCCTCAGGAAGCTGTAAATGCGCCAACACCAAAAATATGGCCATGAGCAACCAAGCAGCAACCTCTGGTGGAAATAAACCTCCTTTCGGAGAAGGGGTAACAGTATTTGGGACAACTGCATGTGTAGGAACAGAAAATTCCAGGGAACGCACCTCACGGGACACAGAATCCTCAGAGGCGGACGGCTCAGTGGTCTCTAATCTGTCCCCAGAGGAAGAGAAGAGCACTATAACGGCATACGGAACATAATTGATTGGGCTGGATTACAATCTAAGCAGGAAAAACTCTGAATCAGAGAAATCCTCCTCAGAAAAATCAGAACCCTCCATAACTTGAGGACAAAAGGCAAAGAATAACTGGGGGATGAGGGAAGTGGGGGAGGTATTTAAGCCTTTGGCTGGGGTGTCTTTGCCTCCTCCTTGTGACCAGGTTCTGTATTTCGCAAAAGTAATTAATGCAGCTGTGGACTCTCCCCGTTTTAAGAAGAAAATATGACAAACAAAAGTTAAATAAATTGTACACAATGATGATAATGCACCAATTTAGTAGACTTTTATTACATAAACAAGACTAAATACTGAGGAGAAAAGAAACTGTCACCCTAAAAAACAACCTCAGACAAATCGCTCTGTTGCCCGAGGTTCCTACTTTGACAGGAATAATACCCCACTAGAAAGAGGAAGCGAGACACTCTTCCGCGACCCTCTCCTCTGGACAGACGATCCATTCATCAAGTTCAAATTACAAGCCAACACTGTTAGGCTCACGAAGCTCCACTCCGATATAGTGGAAGTGCGGAGGGCACCTGAGTGGCCAAAAAAGAAACTGCGCCACATAGCAAGCGTCCAAAAAACGGCCCCAATAAAGAAAAAAGACCAGTATAGATAATAAAACCTCTTAGGTTAACACTCTGAAGTTAAGCTAAGCAAAAATAAAAGGTAAAAATCCCTTAACACAAACCCTTCTGCCAAGTTTAGCCTCGCTTACTGTCTCAACATATAGTGTGCCTGTAAAGTGCCATTAAAGCTGCCCATATGTAACCTTATCAATAAGGATAACTAAGTCCCAAAAATTATCCATTTGAGGGTTAACCTCAAAAGTGCTGTCCTTCAGCTATTTAGGTGTGACCGGTACTCCACTCACTGTAAGGGACCTGTAGTAAAAGAAAAGGGTAGCAAAGTGTTAGAAGTAAAGTAAAGACTACCTTGCCACCTTCTAACTGCTAAAAGCCACCACTACTCTTACTAAAGAGATTGACGTGGACAAAGCTAGACTCCAATCCTTGCTTGCAGGGAAAAGAACCCATTAAAAGGATTAAATATCTTCAGACATCGACTTCGCACATCCTCCATTGACAAAGGCAAAGAGAATGACTGGGGATTATGGGTAAGGAAGTTACACTTAACAGCTTTGTTAATCCATCCTATAAATCAAAACCCTCTTTAAAAAAATAAATAAAATGTCCAGAAACTACTGCTTGAAGGACTTTCCTACTATAAGTGTGCTCAAACATGCCACCTTCAGCTTGTAAAGCAGATAAGCTACAGTGGCAGCAGTGTTTTGCAACATTGTAAAACAAAGCTACAAATAATATTGCAAAACACTGCTGCCATGGAGTACTAAAGACAGGTGCACATTCCTGAGCTCTTACGAGCCTACCTAGTTTTACTCTTCAGTAAAATAAACCAACAGTAATTTGATAACAGAAGTAAATTGTAAAGTTGTTTAAAATAGCATGCCCTATCTGAATCATGAAAGACTAAATTTTGACTTTACTGTCCCTTCAAAAGAGCCTTTTCAAAGAATAAGAATATCGGCCACATACCTAAGCAGAGACGAACACACTCCTCATATTTGGAATTTGAAAAAAAACTTCTTGTATTTTTCATTCTCCCAGATGCAGATATGCATAATTAGGAGCACATGTGGATCCCATTGCTGTTCCGCGTTGTTGTATGTAGAGCTTGCCATCAAAATTAAGACACATTGTTTTCAAGTATAAATTTCATCAAACTCAAAACTAACCGTTCACTTGAAACTGGGCCCTTCTACTTTCTAAGAAATTGTGACATGCTTTCAATACAAAAAGGTCTTCAACATCCAATGACATCAATATGGCATTGTCTGAGACTGTTATACCATCAAGTTTGCTTAACAGGTAGGGGAGTGCTGAGAAATGGAATGAAACAAAGCTCAAAAATGTTTCTGTCTCTTCATGGGGAACAGGAAATATATACAACATTATTTATTGACTCTCACCATCATATGAAAGAAAAAGTTAAAATCGAATGTGCTTTAAAAAAAATAAAAAAATAATAAAAGATATTTATTAATGTGTGACAATGTGACTATTTACTTTGAGGGACTGGGCACTTTAAAGAGCTCAAACTGTCACAGTAACTATTGTCAGCAGATGAGCGCAAAAGATAAAATATGGGAATCAATACTCAAACTTTCAAGCTATTAGCCATAAAAAAAAAAAACAACTTTAAAATAGACTACGTTGTTATCATCAAACACAACAAAGCAAACTATAGGTCTAAAGTATACATATGCAAGATCTTTCCTACCTCAAAGTTTACATCTGAGCAGCAGCTACAAGGAATACAAGGCCCACGGATTTTAAGCACGTTTTCACCTTTTTCATTCTGAATTGTAAATTTGGGCAAACAGGGATGCCAGTTCTGAACAACATAACCAATAGGATTTCCTGGAGGAGCCTCCACTTCAAGCTTGGGAAGAAAAAAAAAAAAAAGAGAGAAAAAAAAAAAGAAAAAACACATACACAAAGTTAAGAAATCATAAATTCATACATGAAAAACAAATTAATTCTAAAATTGGTATGCTCATTTTGGTACAACAATTACACACCCATTTTTTTTTTAACCTAACAGAATGGAAGAACTTTCAGATATTACCTGGAGATAAGAGGGACTGATAATCAAAAACTTGTAGGCATAGAGAAACAACATTTTTATTTTGACAATTATATTGCTATATATTGGTCTCTTCTTAACAACCAAAGCCTAGCACAGATAAACTATTCTTAAGCTAATATTTGCCTTAATAAAATTCTTTAAAAGACCTCATAGTACTGACAAGATATCGAAGATAATCTCACCAGAGCAGAGAGCTTTAGATCAACAGGCCCCTATGTTGGTAGCTTATAAGAAAAAAAAAACAAAGTACATTTAAAAAAGTAATGTGGAAATTCTGTTTTATCAAAATAAGCGAAAGACAGAGATACAAGATCAAGTAATTTGTGGACCACCTAAGTCTGGAAGTTCTTAATTCAGATTTACTTTAGAAATGCTCCTAGATCGGTTTCTAAATAGACATGTTTTGATGACAAATGTGACAATGTAATTGGGATATGCAAAGGAAAATTTTAAAATATTAAAAAGGACAAATCTAATATATAAAATCTAAGATAACACACATAGGTGTTTAACGAAACTGCTGCAGGTACTCACAGCCCTCCAGAATACAGTCCCGTATAAGACTAATATCTGGGACTCCATTTTCCAGAAACCTCTGCTGCAAAATGTTGCTACTGAGCATGCATGAAATAGCAAGAGATTCCAAATAAGTATATCTTGACATCCACTGTTCAAAAGAAAATTTTAAAAATTTCAAAGTTTATAAAGATCGGTGCATTGTTTTTTTGTAGGTTTGGGCAAGTATTATCAATATTAAGAAATGTACATTTTATTAGGATTGTAAATAATTAGAACTCTGTAATCCAGAGTTATGAGCACCTGAAAAAAAGGGTTAAACATTTAACTGTCTATGGTGCTTAATAGCGGCACTAGATTCATAATTATTATACCTAGTAATTTTATAATTTATTTAAAACAAAAATTGAAATCAGTGAAGTGCCTAGAAATGCTATTTAAAGGTTTGTTGCCACTTTCTTTAGGTTATAGTTTGTGTAAAAGATGAAAAAAGGTAAAGAAAAAAAAAATCCAAAACTACCACTTTTAGTATAAATAAAACAAACAAAAAAAACCCAGATAGAAAGCACAAAGGAAAGCAGTGATTATTCCTTAACCTTCCTTTACAGCTTTCTCAGTAGCATTTTACCGCATACAACCTTCAGTTTTCACAACTGTGTTCTTTTATCAGTGATAATTTAAATCAGGATGCAACTCAAGTCCACGATTCCATTCATTACTGTTGGGAAACCAATACCCAAGCAGGGAGGGAAAATAAGGTAGGCGGACCTACACTGAAGGCACCAGAACTTGAAGCACCTTTCTCCCAAAGGAAGCCTCAGCTAAGGGGAAAAACACATACATTTTGTAACATTTAGAAAAAGTGTGCAAAATGGAGGACCAGGTAGCCGCTTTACAGATTTGTTCCATAGAAGCTTCGTTCCTAAATCCTCAAGAGGAGGACAGAGCACAAGTAGAGTGAGCCGTAATACTCCCAGGAGGCTGCTGACCAGCTTCCTCATAAGCCGAACGAATGATACTCCTCAGCCAGAAGGAAAGAATAGACAGTAGCTTTTTGATCCTTGCGCTTACCAACGTATACCACAAAAAAGGAGGAAGATTGTCTAAAATCCTTGGTAGCATGGAGATAGAATTTTAAAGCACAAACCACATCCAGATTGTGTAACAAAACGTTCCTTTTGAGAAGAAGGATTTAGGACAAAAAGGAAGGGACCACAATCTATTGGTTAACATTGCAGTCAGAGACCACCTTAGGATGAAACCCCAACTTGGTTCTGAGAACAGTCTTATTCGCATGAAAGATCAGATAAGGAGGATAACATTGCAATGAAGATAATTCTGACACTCTGCGAGCAGAAAAAATAGCCAACAAAAACAAAACTTTCCAAGATAAAAGCTTTATATCAACAGAATGCATAGGCTCAAATGGAGTCTGTTGAAGAATACAAAGAACTAGATTAAGGCTCCAAGGGGGAGCAGCAGACAAACACAGGTTGGATTCTGACCAGATCCTGAACAAAAGACTGAACGTCTGGAAGATTAGCTAACATCTTGTGTAATTACACCGAAAGGGTAGAAATCTGTCCCTTGAGGAATTAGCTGACAAACCCTTCTCCAAACCCTCCTGGAGAAATAAGAGAATTCGAGGAACAATCTGACAGATTTGGAGTGTTTTCGCAAAGAAGAGTGGGCAAATCTTGCCAAGTCAAAATGTGCCATGCCGATAGACTCATACCACAAAAGACAGAGTGCTGTAATAAAATCAAAAGTTGCAGGGGCGTGTCTTAGCAGCCGTCGTGTCTAGACGCAATATTTGCTAGCTCTAGGCCCAATAATACTAATATATTGACTATTTACTCTCCATGTTGCTGATCAATATTCCTTTTAGTGGAATCAGGAATGTGAAAGGTAGCTGCATCGACAGATGTTCCATTTGTGGAGATTTAATAAAAGGAGCCACTACTCAAGACGACAGAAGAGACACGGCGGCTGCCTTTCTCCATGAGCCCCCCCCGATCTGCCGGGTTAAGTGGACTCACTTTACTGCTTATACTAGGAGGTGAAGAAACTTTGCAATATGGATGAGACTTTCAGGAATTAAATCCAAGCCCTCTTAGCCACATTAGCCCGGAAAGTAGACACCAATTTTGCTCATCTCATAACTATGATCAAAGCCCGCCCCAGAGAACAACTGCAAGAAGAGAAGCAAATGGCGACTGCAAGAGAGCATGACTTAAAGCACAGCCGCACAAAATCCCTTCTCAGCGGTGTGGAGAACACTTGGTGCACATTGGAGCCAAGGGAGTCCAAATCCCTGAAGCAGCAAGAAGCTTCCATATGTTACCAGAGGTGTGAAGATATGGGGGGCGCGCCTATCTTTTGTGCTCCTGAAACAGGGGTGGATGCGGCCGGCCACCTGACGCGATGTTTAGAGTCTCCTAGTGTTCCAGTGATGTCCGGTGAATTAGATTTGCTCGCAAGACCCTCCTTGCTAAGAACTGATGTGAACCTGGTCTCTCACACCTATCTGGCATTCTTGTCCGTGATGGCTCAGAGTTATTCCAGAGGAGCTCCCCGACAACTTCCTCGCATCATCTGCTCTATTATGAGCTCTCTGTCCATTTGCGGCGAGTTCAGCAAGGCCAAGAGAGGAGTCGGGTGACATTTTAATGTGTTTATGGCTCTCCCTAATGATAGTGAGTTTTCCGGAGGCAGACAATATCTTGGGCATGTTATTTTCACTGACTTTGAGATAAGGACAGTCCAGTTTTATACACTGGCCCTCCACTTATTAATGAAGACGGTGCAGCATGAGGCTTAGCCAAAGGGCTAGATTTTCAGTTTTATTTTGCTTAACCTAGGCAGCCTGTACATACAACTTATAAGGTGTACTATGTATTTTATGTTTCAACAAGGGGCACTATCCGCACTATTTACATGTTAGGTCCCTTTAGCGAGGAGTCTTTTCTAGATATCATAATAACCTATGTGAGCTGTGTAATTGGTTTTAGCTTAGATGTGAGCATGTATTCCCCTCCTACAGATATTGTTATTCACTGTAATATGAACCATACGGAACTCTGTTTAATGGTATCCCACTGTGTATCACCCTTACTCCTCCGGACAAGGCTTTATGTTTTGAAAGGATATTTTATGCTACTAAATAGAAGTGACTAGGAAAGGATCATTGGCTACACTTAGTGTCGCAGACACGCACTTTATTTACTTATTTTTATCATAAACAATCACAGTTCAAGCGCCATTTTGTCTCTATGCTGTAGACTAACATATAGTTGGAGAGGGACGACATAAGTAAATAACACACTATCTGGGTGTGCTTATAGTGCTATATATACACATCAGGGCTCCTTCCTGGAGAGATACATGTAGAGTTCACAATACCCCACACATGTGATATAATTTATCCTCAACTCTACTCAGGCGCAAGCCTTCCCCATAAATTCATAATTAGTCACTATAGTACAACCCACTTCTAAGTTACAGGGAGACCTAATATATTGTCCTATTTTGTTTTTTTCCTTTTTTGTTTTTCTCATTGTGTAATGCTCCTAACCTAGGGAACAAAGACTTAGATTTAAAAGATAAATGGGTCCCTAAATATTACAAGGCGAGAGGGCTTCGGAAGGTGACATTTTTCTTAGCCATATAAAATGTATTAAACTAGCTTTTACCTCCTAGTTTAATTACTTGACTTCTATATATAAATATGTTTATTCACCATGCCCAAAAGTGGCTCTATATCACTCTAAGTACCCCTAGTGTCACAGGCTATTAGGTAGAGGTCCAAGAGTGGCCTACAGACTAGTGGGGAGGTGTATAAAATTAAAAAAATGAGGTCTCATGGTGATATGTTCTGTTGGAAATAGGGATAAACTTGTTTAAACTTGTATTATTGTGATGTACATTCATGTAATTGTTATATATGTGAAAGAACATATATCTTGTTATATCATCATACGCACAAACCTCAATAAAAATCTTTGATTTAAAAAAAAAATGAAAAGTTGCTTCAACAAAGTATTAGTTTAAGGGTGTGCAGACTTATGCAACCATATTTTATTTTTTTATTTTTACTTCCCTTCACCTAAAAGATTTCAGTTTGTTTTTCAATTGAGTTGCATAGTTTATAGGTCACATTAAAGGTGGAAAAAGTTCTGAAATGCTTTATCTTTGTCTCATTTTTTTATATCACAGAAACCTGTCATTTTAACAGGGGTGTGTAGACTTTATATCCACTGTAAGTGGCGGACCCCGCCACAGCAGCAATGCCTGCACCCGGTTGACAGAAGGAGTCTAAGTTGACAACAAATCCTCCAAGTTCGGAACTGGAAACATTTTCTTAAAATTACCCGATGGAGAAAAAGGGATTCCAGGTTTTTCCCACTCCTTAGTGATAATGTCCGTCATACGGGCTGGAACCAGAAAAACATCCGGAACTCTGGGCATATCATGTGCCCTGTCAAGCTTAGGTATCTTAGGTTTCTCAGGTGGTTTTGACTCAGGAACATCCAAAGTAGATAGAACCTTGAGCAACAAACAGAGGTGTTCTAGTTTTAATCTGAAGTTAATATCCTCAGACTCCACTGGTCTGTCTACTGCAGAGTGAGTGAGAGGCTAAAGAGGTCTGTTCATTCTCAGAGTCTTGGGAAAGATTGACCACAGCAGTCTCAATAGGAGACTAGATTCCAGCATCAGGTGAAACATGCTTAATATTTCTCTTGCCTGACGTGGGTAAGGCACTCAGCACAGCAGCGACAGATGACTGAAGCTGTGCTGCAAAGTCTCCAAGAAGAACGATTCCCCCATAAAGAGATTAAGCTGAGCTGCAGGATACTTCCGGTGCAACTACTTGGGACAGGGACTGAGGAGATAGATGAGGCATGTCAAGGGCAGCAGAATCCTGAGAGGTAGAGAGCTCTGAGATGTTAATCTTCTAAAAAAAAAAACAGAATTTATGCTTACCTGATAAATTACTTTCTCCAACGGTGTGTCCGGTCCACGGCGTCATCCATAACTTGTGGGAAAATTCTCTTCCCCAACAGGAAATGGCAAAGAGCACAGCAAAAGCTGTCCATATAGCCCCTCCAAGGCTCCGCCCCCCCGTCATTCGACCGACGGTTAGGAGAAAAAAAGGAGAAACTATAGGGTGCCGTGGTGACTGTAGTGTATAGAGAAAGAAATTTTTCAAACCTGATTAAAAAACCAGGGCGGGCCGTGGACCGGACACACTGTTGGAGAAAGTAATTTATATGGTAAGCATAAATTCTGTTTTCTCCAACATTGGTGTGTCCGGTCCACGGCGTCATCCATAACTTGTGGGAACCAATACCAAAGCTTTAGGACACGGATGAAGGGAGGGAGCAAATCAGGTTACCTAAACAGAAGGCACCACGGCTTGCAAAACCTTTCTCCCAAAAATAGCCTCCGAAGAAGCATAAGTATCAAATTTGTAGAATTTGGCAAAAGTGTGCAGAGAAGACCAAGTCGCTGCCTTACATATCTGATCAACAGAAGCCTCGTTCTTGAAGGCCCATGTGGAAGCCACAGCCCTAGTAGAGTAAGCTGTGATTCGTTCAGGAGGCTGCCGTCCGGCAGTCTCATAAGCCAATCGGATGATGCTTTTCAGCCAGAAAGAAAGAGGTAGCAGTAGCTTTTTGTCCTCTCCTCTTACCAGAATAAACGACAAACAAAGAAGAAGTTTGTCTGAAATCCTTAGTTGCTTCTAAATAGAACTTTAAAGCACGGACTACATCTAAATTGTGTAACAAACGTTCCTTCTTTGAAACTGGATTTGGACACAAAGAAGGAACAACTATTTCCTGGTTAATATTCCTGTTGGAAACAACTTTTGGAAGAAAACTAGGCTTGGTACGCAAAACAACCTTATCTGAATGGAACACCAGATAGGGTGGATCACACTGCAAAGCAGATAATTCAGAAACTCTTCTAGCAGAAGAAATAGAAACCAAAAACAGAACTTTCCAAGATAGTAACTTGATATCTATAGAATGTAAGGGTTCAAACGGAACCCCTTGAAGAACTGAAAGAACTAAATTTAGACTCCAGGGAGGAGTCAATGGTCTGTAAACAGGCTTGATTCTGACCAAAGCCTGTACAAAAGCTTGTACATCTGGCACAGCTGCCAGTCGTTTGTGTAACAAGACAGATAAAGCAGAAATCTGTCCTTTTAAAGAACTCGCTGACAATCCCTTATCCAAACCTTCTTGGAGAAAGGAGAGGATATTAGGAATTTTAATCTTACTCCAGGAGAATCCCTTGGATTCACACCAACAGATATATCTTTTCCATATTTTATGGTAAATCTTTCTAGTCACAGGTTTTCTGGCTTGGACCAGAGTATCTATCACTGAATCTGAAAACCCACGCTTGGATAAAATCAAACGTTCAATTTCCAAGCAGTCAGCTGCAGAGAAACTAGATTTGGATGTTCGAATGGACCTTGTACTAGAAGATCCTGTCTCAAAGGTAGCTTCCATGGTGGAGCCGATGAAATATTCACCAGGTCTGCATACCAAGTCCTGCGCGGCCACGCAGGAGCTATCAGAATCACGAGGCCTTCTCCTGTTTGATCCTGGCTACAAGCCTGGGAAGGAGAGGGAACGGTGGAAACGCATAAGCTAGGTTGAACGACCAATGCGCCACTAATGCATCCACTAGAGTCGCCTTGGGATCCCTGGATCTGGACCCGTAGCAAGGAACCTTGAAGTTCTGACGAGACGCCATCAGATCCATGTCTGGAATGCCCCATAATTGAGTCAACTGGGCAAACACCTCCGGGTGGAGTTCCCACTCCCCCGGATGGAAAGTCTGACGACTCAGATAATCCGCCTCCCAGTTGTCTACTCCTGGGATGTGGATTGCAGATAGGTGGCAGGAGTGATCCTCCGCCCATTTGATGATTTTGGATACCTCTCTCATCGCCAAGGAACTCCTTGTTCCCCCCTGATGGTTGATGTAAGCTACAGTCGTCATGTTGTCTGACTGGAATCTTATGAATCCGGCCTTCGCTAGTTGAGGCCAAGCCCGGAGAGCATTGAATATCGCTCTCAGTTCCAGGATGTTGATGGGGAGAAGAGACTCTTCCCGAGACCATAAACCCTGAGCTTTCAGGGAATTCCAGACCGCGCCCCAGCCTAATAGACTGGCGTTGGTCGTGACAATGACCCACTCTGGTCTGCGGAAACTCATTCCCTGAGACAGGTGATCCTGGGACAACCACCAACGGAGTGAGTCTCTGGTCATCTGGTCTACTTGAATCTTTGGAGACAAGTCTGTATAGTCCCCATTCCACTGCTTGAGCATGCACAGTTGTAATGGTCTTAGATGAATTCGAGCAAAAGGAACTATGTCCATTGCTGCAACCATCAACCCTACTACTTCCATGCACTGAGCTATGGAAGGCTGCAGAATAGAGTGAAGGACTTGACAAGCGTTTAGAAGCTTTGACTTTCTGACTTCTGTCAGGAAGATCTTCATTACTAAAGAATCTATTATTGTTCCCAAAAAGGGAACTCTTGTCGACGGAAACAGGGAACTCTTTTCTACGTTCACCTTCCACCTGTGAGATCTGAGAAAGGCTAGAACAATGTCTTTATGAGCCTTTGCTTTGGAAAGAGACGACGCTTGGATTAGAATGTCGTCCAGATAAGGTGCCACTGCAATACCCCTTGGTCTTAGAACCGCTAGAAGGGACCCGAGCACTTTTGTGAAAATTCTTGGAGCAGTGGCTAGCCCGAATGGGAGAGCCACGAACTGATAATGTTTGTCCAGAAAGGCGAACCTTAGGAACTGATGATTATCTTTGTGGATAGGAATATGTAGATACACATCCTTTAAATCCACGGTAGTCATAAATTGACCCTCCTGGATTGTAGGTAAAATTGTTCGAATGGTTTCCATTTTGAACGTTTGAACTCTGAGAAATTTGTTTAGAATTTTTAAATCCAGAATTGGTCTGAAAGTTCCCTCTTTTTTGGGAACTACAAACAGATTTGAGTAAAACCCCTGACCTTGTTCCACAGTTGGAACTGGGTGTATCACTCCCATCTTTAACAGGTCTTCTACACAATGTAAGAATGCCTGTCTCTTTATTTGGTTTGAAGATAAGTGAGACATGTGGAACCTTCCCCTTGGGGGTAGTTCCCTGAATTCTAGAAGATAACCCTGAGAGACTATTTCTAGTGCCCAGGGATCCTGAACATCTCTTGCCCAAGCCTGAGCAAAGAGAGAGAGTCTGCCCCCTACTAGATCCGGTCCCGGATCGGGGGCTACCCCTTCATGCTGTTTTGGTAGCAGCAGCAGGCTTCTTGGCCTGTTTACCCTTGTTCCAGCCTTGCATTGGTTTCCAAGCTGGTTTAGTCTGGGAAGCGTTACCCTCTTGTCTAGAGGCTGCAGAGTTGGAAGCCGTTCCGTTCCGGAAATTGCGAAAGGAACGAAAATTGGACTTATTCTTAGCCTTGAAAGGTCTATCTTGTGGGAGGGCATGGCCCTTTCCCCCAGTGATGTCTGAAATAATCTCTTTCAATTCTGGCCCAAAAAGGGCCTTCCCTTTGAAAGGGATATTAAGCAATTTTGTCTTGGAAGATACATCCGCTGACCAAGACTTTAGCCAGAGCGCTCTGCGCGCCACAATTGCAAACCCTGAATTTTTTGCCGCTAACCTATTAGCTAACTTAAGTGCGTGAATTCTGTCCATGACTTCCTTATACGGAGTCTCCCTACTGAGCGACTTTTCCAGTTCCTCGAACCAGAACCACGCCGCTGTAGTGACAGGAATAATGCACGAAATAGGTTGAAGGAGGTAACCTTGCTGTACAAAAATCTTTTTAAGCAAATCCTCCAATTTTTTATCCATAGGATCTTTGAAAGCACAATTGTCCTCAATAGGAATGGTCGTGCGCTTGGCTAGTGTAGAAACCGCCCCCTCGACCTTAGGGACTGTTTGCCATAAGTCCTTCCTGGGGTCGACCATAGGGAACAATTTCTTAAATATAGGAGGAGGGACAAAAAGGTATGCCTGGCTTCTCCCACTCCTTATTCACTATGTCCGCCACCCGTTTAGGTATCGGAAAGGCATCAGGGTGCACCGGGACCTCTAGGAACTTGTCCATCTTGCACAATTTTTCAGGGACGACCAGATTGTCACAATCATCCAGAGTAGATAGCACCTCCTTAAGTAATGCGCGGAGATGCTCTAATTTAAATTGAAATGTCACAACATCAGGTTCTGCCTGCTGAGAAATTCTTCCTGTATCAGAAATTTCTCCATCTGACAAACCCTCCCTCACTGCCACTTCAGACTGGTGTGAGGGTATGACAGAAAAATTATCATCAACGCCCTCCTGCTCTACAGTGTTTAAAACAGAGCAATCGCGCTTTCTCTGAAATGCTGGCATTTTGGATAAAATATTAGCTATGGAGTTATCCATTACTGCCGTCAATTGTTGCATAGTAACAAGCATTGGCGCCCTAGAAGTACTAGGGGTCGCCTGCGCGGGCATAACTGGTATAGACACAGAAGGAGATGATGTAGAACTCTCTCTACTTCCTTCATCTGAGGAATCATCCTGGGCAACCTTACTATTTGTGACAGTACTGTCCTTACTATGTTTGGACGCTATGGCACAATTATCACATATATTTGAAGGGGGAACCACATTGGCTTCCATACATACAGAACATGATCTATCTGAAGGTACAGACATGTTAAACAGGCTTAAACTGGTTAATAAAGCACAAAAACCGTTTTAAAACAAAACCGTTACTGTCTCTTTAAATGTTAAACAGGGCACACTTTACTACTGAATATGTGAAAAACTATGAAGGAATTATCCAATCTTTACCAAATTTTCACCACAGTGTCTTAATGTATTCAAAGTATTGCACCCCAATTTTCAAGCTGTTAACCCTTAAAATGTGGAAACCGGAGACGTTTGCAATTTTAACCCCACTACAGTCCCAGCCACAGCCTTTGTTGCGACTTCACCAATCCCAGGGGGGTATACGATACCAATTCAAGCCTTCTAGGAACGTTTTCAGCTGACACCAGACCCTCACACATGCAGCTGCATGCACTGTACTCAAAAGTAACTGCGCAATAATGGCGCGAAAATGAGGCTCTGCCTACTATAGTGAAAGGCCCTTCCTGACTGGGAAGGTGTCTAAACTAGTGCCTGGCGATAAAAACGTTCCCCAAACAATAAAAGAGTGAAAATTACTTCAAACTTTCAAAAATAACCTAAATAAACAATCGATTTAGCCCTTAAGAGTGTCCACCAGTTAATAGCCCATAATAAGCCCTTTATTCTTTCTAAGTCTAAGAAAATGGCTTACCGATCCCCATGAGGGAAAAATGACAGCCTTCCAGCATTACACAGTCTTGTTAGAAAAATGAGATAAAAACAAAACACAGAGGCGCCACATGTGTAGGTCAATAAAACCAAAGAAATCCAAACAGCGACAGAATAAGGGTACTCACAAACAGGGCGGCACTCTGTTGTGCCGGCAGAGGCAGGCTGGTATTTGCAGCAAACCAGCTGGCTGTGTGACAGATCTGTACCGGATGTAGTCAGCACTGGAGTTTGCTGCTTGTGTAGCCTCTATCCGATGTTCCCAGAGTGTTGTTTTCTCCTTAGCTGGAGCTGCACTGGAGCAAAGGGGGAGGGGGGCTCAGCTGCCCTAAGGTTACTGATATGGAGACTACCACAACACCAGACTAATGTAAAAGTAAAAAAATCAGTATTTTATTATACACAATAAAAATACCAAAAGGTATTACAATTTTACAGCTGGGTGTGTGAAATAAAAATCTCCCCACAAAGAGTGCAATAGCAACGCGTTTCTCAGGCGGACCCCGTTTCCTCAGGCTTGTGTGCTCTAAGTGTGTGTGTATGCCCTTTAAATAGGGATCAGTAACCTCATGTTTCCATATCCCTCCCCTTCCTTCTAGTAGATTGTCCAATCAGATCCAATCTACTAGAAGGAAGGGGAGGGATATGGAAACATGAGGTTACTGATCCCTATTTAAAGGGCATACACACACACTTAGAGCACACAAGCCTGAGGAAACGGGGTCCGCCCGAGAAACGCGTTGCTATTGCACTCTGTGGGGAGATTTTTATTTCACACACCCAGCTGTAAAATTGTAATACCTTTGGTATTTTTATTGTGTATAATAAAATACTGATTTTTTTACTTTTACATTAGTCTGGTGTTGTTGTGGTAGTCTCCATATCAGTAACCTTAGGGCAGCTGAGCCCCCCTCCCCCTTTGCTCCAGTGCAGCTCCAGCTAAGGAGAAAACAACACTCTGGGAACATCGGATAGAGGCTACACAAGCAGCAAACTCCAGTGCTGACTACATCCGGTACAGATCTGTCACACAGCCAGCTGGTTTGCTGCAAATACCAGCCTGCCTCTGCCGGCACAACAGAGTGCCGCCCTGTTTGTGAGTACCCTTATTCTGTCGCTGTTTGGATTTCTTTGGTTTTATTGACCTACACATGTGGCGCCTCTGTGTTTGTTTTTATCTCATTTCTACAGAAGTACATCATCACCTTGGGTGACCACTGAGAGCTGCCTATCCAGCTTTGGGAAGTTGAAGACTCCCTTTGGACTATTCCTCCGGCTTTGTTTTGGCTGGTTTTTATATATATTTTTTATTTTTTCTATTATATGGTTATATTGTTTTATTGTTTTATTCATATTTGTCAATTGTGCATTATTTGCCCAATCTCATTCTCATTACACCATTGTACTTATTGTCATTTCATCACATCAGTTGCATATATAGGGAATCACATTATATTATATATACCCTACCTCTGTTAGCGCCTCCTATAGAAGCACTGTGATTTGTATATCACTGTTACTTCTTTATCCATTGTTAGAAAAATGGCTAGTCATACCTTGAGCAGAAAAGTCTGCAAACTGTTCCCCCCAACTGAAGTTCTCTCAGCTCAACAGTCCTGCGTGGGAACAGCAATTGATTTTAGTTACTGCTGCTAAAATCATACTCCTCTTTTAAACAGAACTCTTCATCTCTTTCTGTTTCAGAGTAAATAGTACATACCAGCACTATTTTAAAATAAACTCTTGATAGAAGAATAAAAAACTACAACTAAACACCACATACTCTTCACCATCTCCGTGGAGATGCTACTTGTTCAGAGCGGCAAAGAGAATGACTGGGGGGCGGAGCCTGGGAGGGGCTATATGGACAGCTTTTGCTGTGCTCTTTGCCATTTCCTGTTGGGGAAGAGAATATTCCCACAAGTTATGGATGACGCCGTGGACCGGACACACCAATGTAGGAGAAACAGCAGATTTGTGACATTTAGACTAACATAGCAGCTAAACATGTGGTACACAACTGTGCAGGGGGGAATCACATGGGCTTCCTCACAATACAGGCATTTGTTACCAATAGGTAATTAAATGTTATCATTGCCCAGATCCATTCGGTCTCCCTAAAGGATAAAAACTGACCCAATAGTAAGAAAAAAAAAAAACACGCTATCTAATGTAAAAAAAAAAAAAAAAAAGAACTTATTTTTTACATATGCAAATACTTAGCAATTTGAAACAAAAATGCTACCTTCCTCTAATAAGAAGCGGCACCTCTAGAACACCAGCGATGTCTGGGGTGACTTACCACCTCCCTCTTACAAGACAGGTGTCCTAATATGACTACTGCGCTGCTCGCCATCTCCGTAGTCTGTGCTACACAGGAAACTAAGGAAAAACATAAATTATGCTTACCTGATAATTTCATTTCCATTGAGGGGAGGAGAGTCCACGACTTCATTCATTACTGTTGGGAATTATAAACCTGGCCACCAGAAGGAGGCAACAACACACCAGCCAAAGGCTTAAATACCTCCCCCACTTCCCTCATCCCCTAGTCATTCTGCTGAGGGAACAAGGAACAGTAGGATAAATATCAGGGTATAAATGGTGCCAGAAGATAAATTTCTCCAAAACAATTTTTATTGAGATTATTGGCAAATATAACATGCAAAGTAATATTCATTCACAATAACAGATAATTTGCATAGTACATAAAATATGGAGGTAGATAACACAGATAATAGAAAATAGGACCCAATAGTATGTTTAACCTGAAGGTGGTGGAAGAGACAATTATTTGAATGAGTTACAAATTTTCTGGGGATTTCTCTGTAGGTCATCTTATAGCTCTACTCATGAATATGTGAATGAGGTTAGTAGATAGAAATCTCATTTTTTTAATAAGGGAATATTTTAATATGTGGTAATATGAAAAGGAAAAACATAAGGGGTAAACAGCGGGCCAGAGCCGCTCTAATATTGGGGGAAGCGGGGGGGGGGGGGGGGGGCGTGTCCAGGGGTATGTTGGTATAGTATGAGCTGATAAGTTTGTGGATATGACTTATATTTAAACTCAAAAGGTATATTATGGAAGTCTATAAGCAAGTTCCCCACTTTAATGGAGGACTCAGAAAACTTCAGATAAGGGGTCGGGAGGGTATATATTTAAAAGCGCTTGAGAAGAGATCGCTCTATGAGGCTACCAAATTGATCTATAACTATTAGCTGAATTTATGATGAGGAGTGGGCAGGTCTATGCGATATGGTATTGATATAAGGTAGTAGTACATAAAATGACATCGTTGAGGGTTGCACAATGAAGAGGCAGATTGAGCGCCAGCTGTCAGAAGGAGCTGCAGAGGCCAGAAAAACACCTGAATGCTGTGAATACTCCATGTCAAATATAACTATAAATAGATAGACCCAGCTGGGTCTACCGAATTAAAGGATAGCTATGGGCGAAATTTAAAGTGAGGGGTGGGCGACTTTATGATATATGGTAATAGGGGGCAGGGGTGCATAAAATTACATACTTAAGGGCTACCCTATATAGTGTAGAACTAAATGTCAGCCGGTAGAATTGGGGGCTGCTGAGGCTCTATATCAGCTAGGACAGATAGTAAATTGGCTTGCATGAGTCTCATGTAGGGTGGGGTAACATGAAGGCTATCCAAATGTTAACGACTAAGGAGCAGATGGTGGACTCCTGAGATAGGGGAAAGTGGTTAGGTCATATTATATGGCCCTTGTACTTGAAAAGAGCAATCTAAAGAAACAATTACCATAAACAGCTGTGATCAATAAGCAACCGCAGGAGTGTATCATATATATATATATATACAGGATGGAGGCAGTTTCTATACTGGGTACATATATTATTGAGTACATGTGGTAGGTACACTGGTTCAGAATCAATGTTAGTGATATAGGAAAAGGCTCATATGATACTACATACCCTCATAATAAAGCAGTAAGGCCACTTAGACTCTACTAGTGAAGTGAAAATAGGTGTAATTAGTTTCATTATATGCAACTGGTTCTCCAGACGCTATATACCAAGAGCCAGTAAGAACCTAGGTATAAAAATGAAAACAATCCAAGTGTCCCATGAGGAGGTGCTGCTCAGCCCAGCTGCATCCTATCAGTAGAAGTAGATTCATCTGTATACCTAACCAACAAAATGTCCAACGGTAAATAGTTCAGGTAAGGAATAAAAAGTAAACAGTCATAAGGCCATCTGGCATAGGAAACATATAAACTTGAGTATATATAGTGGGGAACAATATTTCAACATTAAGTATAGAACAGTGACTAATTAACTTTTACATGTATAAACTCCAGCCATCATTAATTAGTAGGTAGCTAGGAATACTGTATAGCGTTGCCTTCAGTGACACCAGGTTACCCAACACCTCTTTTCTGTAACTGAGGAGGTGTGAATGTAAGGAGCAAATAGGCCGGCGGTCGGTCATGTGTGGGCCAGGAAAAGTCAAGCCTGATCTCCCCGGTAAGGGTATTACGGGGCATATGGCTAACGGCAGTGAGAGACTTACATTCTGCGGCACTCTGCGCATCCGTGCTGCTGTGGTGGCGTATGAAAACATAATTTATGTAAGAACTTACCTGATAAATTCATTTCTTTCATATTAGCAAGAGTCCATGAGCTAGTGACGTATGGGATATACATTCCTACCAGGAGGGGCAAAGTTTCCCAAACCTTAAAATGCCTATAAATACACCCCTCACCACACCCACAATTCAGTTTAACGAATAGCCAAGAAGTGGGGTGATAAGAAAAAAGTGCGAAAGCATATAAAATAAGGAATTGGAATAATTGTGCTTTATACAAAAAAATCATAACCACCACAAAAAAGGGCGGGCCTCATGGACTCTTGCTAATATGAAAGAAATGAATTTATCAGGTAAGTTCTTACATAAATTATGTTTTCTTTCATGTAATTAGCAAGAGTCCATGAGCTAGTGACGTATGGGATAATGACTACCCAAGATGTGGATCTTTCCACACAAGAGTCACTAGAGAGGGAGGGATAAAATAAAGACAGCCAATTCCTGCTGAAAATAATCCACACCCAAAATAAAGTTTAATGAAAAACATAAGCAGAAGATTCAAACTGAAACCACTGCCTGAAGTACTTTTCTACCAAAAACTGCTTCAGAAGAAGAAAACACATCAAAATGGTAGAATTTAGAAAAAGTATGCAAAGAGGACCAAGTTGCTGCTTTGCAAATCTGATCAATCGAAGCTTCATTCCTAAACGCCCAGGAAGTAGAAACTTACCTAGTAGAATGAACTGTAATCCTTCGAGGCGGAATTTTACCCGACTCGACATAGGCATGATGAATTAAAGATTTCAACCAAGATGCCAAAGAAATGGCAGAAGCTTTCTGGCCTTTTCTAGAACCGGAAAAGATGACAAATAGACTAGAAGTCTTTCGGAAAGACTTAGTAGCTTAAACATAATAATACAAAGCTCTAACAGCATCCAAAGAATGCAATGATTTCTCCTTAGAATTCATAGGATTAGGACATAATGAAGGAACCACAATTTCTCTACTAAGGTTGTTAGAATTCACAACCTTAGGTAAAAAATTCAAAAGTAGTTCGCAGCACCGCCTCATCCTGATGAAAAATCAGAAAAGGAGACTCACAAGAAAGAGCAGATAATTCAGAGACTCTTCTGGCAGAAGAGATGGCCAAAAGAAACAAAACTTTCCAAAAAAGTAATATAACGATCAAAGAATGCATGGGTTCAAAAGGAGGAGCTTGAAAAGCCCCCAGAATCAAATGCAAACTCCAAGGAGGAGAAATTGACTTAATGACAGGTTTTATACGAACCAAAGCTTGTACAAAACAATGAAATATCAGGAAGATTAGCAATCCTTCTGTGAAAAAAGAACAGAAAGAGCAGAGATTTATCCTTTCAAGGAACTTGCGGACAAACCTTTATCTAAACCATCCTGAAGAAACTGAAAAATTCTCGGTATTCAAAAAGAATGCCAAGAAAAAATGATGAGAAAGACACTAAGAAATATAAGTCTTCCAGACTCTATAATATATCTCTCTAGATACAGATTTACGAGCCCGTCACATAGTATTAATCACAGAGTCAGAGAAACCTTCTTTGACCAAGAATCAAGCGTTCAAACTCCATACCTTAAAATTTAAGGATTTGAGATCCTGATGGAAAAAAGGACCTTGCGACAGAAAGTCTGGTCTTAACGGAAGAGTCCACAGCTGGCAAGAGGCCATCCGGACAAGATCCGCATACCAAAACCTGTGAGGCCATGCTGGAGCTACCAGCAGGACAAACGAGCATTCCTTTAGAATCTTGGAGAATACTCTTGGAAGAAGAACTAGAGGCAGAAAGATATAGGCAGGACGATACTTCCAAGGAAGTGATAATGTATCCACTGCTTCCGCCCGAGGATCCCGGGATCTGGACAGATACCAGGGAAGTTTCTTGTTTAGATGAGAAGCCATCAGATCTATTTCTGGGAGTTCCCACATTTGAACAATCTGAAGAAATACCTCTGGGTGAAGAGACCATTCGCCCGGATGCAACGTTTGGCGACTGAGATAATCCGCTTCCCAATTGTCTATACGTGGGATATGAACAGCAGAGATTAGACAGGAGCTGGATTCCACCCAAACCAAAATTCGAGATACTTCTTTCATAGCCAGAGGACTGTGAGTCCCTCCTTGATGATTGATGTATGCCACAGCTGTGACATTGTCTATCTGAAAACAAATGAACAACTGTCTCTTCAGAAGAGGCCAAGACTGAAGAGCTCTGAAAATTGCACGGAGTTCAAAATATTGATCGGTAATCTCACCTCCTGAGATTCCCATACCCCTTGTGCCGTCAGAGACCCCCACACAGCTCCCCAACCTGTAAGACTTGCATCTGTTGAGATTATAGTCCAGGTCGGAAGAACAAAGAAGCCCCCTGAACTAAACGATGGTGAACTGTCCACCATGTCAGAGAGTGTCGTATAATCGGTTTAAAGATATTAATTGAGATATCTTTGTGTAATCCCTGCACCACTGGTTCAGCATACAGAGCTGAAGAGGTCGCATGTGAAAACGAGCAAAGGAGATCGCATCCGATGCGGCAGTCCTAAGACCTAATATTTCCATGCATAAGGCTACCAAAGGGAATGATTGTGACTGAAGGTTTTGACAAGCTGATATCAATGTTAAATTTCTCTTATCTGACAAGGACAGAGTCATAGACACTGAATCTATCTGGAAACCTAAAAAGGTTACCCTTGTCTGAGGAATCAATGAACTTTTTGGTAAATTGATCCTCCAACCATGATCTTGAAGAAACAACACAAGTCGATTCGTATGAGATTCTGCGAAAATGTGAAGACTGAGCAAGTACCAAGATATCGTCCAAATAAGGAAATACCAAAACCCTGTTCTCTGATTACAGACAGAAGGGCACCGAGAACCTTTGAAAAAAATTCTTGGAGCTGACGCTAGGCCAAACGGTAGAGCACAAAAACTGGTAATGTTTGTCTAAAAAGAGAATCTCAGAAACTAAAAGTGATCTGGATGAATCGGAATATGCAGATATACATCCTGTAAATCTATTGTAGACATATAATGCCCTTGCTAAACAAAAGGCAGGATAGTCCTACAGTTACCATCTTGAATGTTGGTATCCTTACATAACGATTCAATATAGATAGATCCGGAACTGGTCTGAAGGAATTAACCGTCTTTGGTACAATGAAGAGATAGAATAAAACCCCAGCCCCTGTTCCAGAACTGGAACTGGCATAATTACTCCAGCCAACTCTAGATCTGAAACACATTTCAGAAATGCTGAGCCTTTGCTGTGTTTACTGGAACACGGGAAAGAAAAAAATCTCTTTGCAGGAGGCCTTAACTTGAAGCCAATTCTGTACCTTTCTGAAACAATGTTCTGAAACCAGAGATTGTGAACGGAATTGATCCAAATTTTCTTGAAGAAAACATAAACTGCCCCATACCAGCTGAGCTGGAATGAGGGCCGCACCTTCATGGGTATATAGGAGCTGGCTATAGGTTTCTATAAGGCTTGGATATATTCCAAACTGGAAAAGGTTTCCAAACTGATACCGCTCCTGAGGATGAAGGACCAGGCTTTTGTTCCTTGTTGTGAGGAAAGGAACGAAAATGATTATTAGACCTAAATTTACCTTAGATTTTTTATCCTTTGGTAAAAAAGTTCCCTTCCCTCCAGTAACAGTTGAGAAAATAGAATCCAACTGAAAATCGAATAATTTATTACCCTGGAAAGAAAGGGAAAGCAAAGTTTTAAGCCATAAAGCTTTTCTAGCTAAAATAGCTAGAGACATATACCTGACATTAACTCTAATGATATCAAAAGATGGTATCACAAATAAAATTATTAGCATGTTATAGAATAATAATAATGCTATAAAATTATGATCTGTTATTTGTTGCGCTAAAGCTTCTAACCAAAAAGTTGAAGCTGCAGCAACATCCGCTAAAAATATAGCAGGTCTAAGAAGATTACCTGAACATAAGTAAGCTTTTCTTAGAAAGGATACAATTTTCTTATCTAAAGGATCCTTAAATGAAGTACTATCTGCCATAGGAATAGTAGTACGTTTAGCAGGAGTAGAGACAGCCCCATTAACCTTAGAGATGTTGTCCCAAAACTCTAATCTGTCAGATGGCACAGGATATAATTGCTTAAACGTTTAGAAGGAGTAAATCAATTACCCAAATTATTCCATTCCCTGGAAATTACTTCAGAAATAGCATCAGGGAGAGAAAATACTTCTGGAATAACTACAGGAGATTTAAAAACCTTATTTAAACGTTTAGATTTAGTATCAAGAGGACCAGAATCCTCTATTTCTAATGCAATTAATACTTCTTTAAGTAAAGAACGAATAAATTCCATCTTGAACAAATACAAAGATTTATCAGCATCAACCTCTGAGACAGAAACCTCTGAACCAGAAGAACCATTATCAGTATCAGAATGATGATGTTCATTTAAAAATTCATCTGAAAAAAAGAGAAGTTTTAAAAGACTTTTATGTATATTAGAAGGAGAAATAACAGACATAGCCTTCTTAATGGATTTAAAAAATAAAATCTCTTATATTATCAGGAACACTCTGAAAATTAGATGTTGACGGAACAGCAACAGGTAATGTAACAGTACTAAAGGAAATTTTATCTGCATTAATAAGTTTGTCATGACATGCAATACAAACAACAGCTGGAGAAACAGATACCAAAAGTTTATAGCAGATACACTTAGCTTGGTAGCTCCAGCACTGGGCAGCGATTTTCCTGAAGTATCTTCTGACTCAGTTGCAACGTGGAACATCTTGCAATATGTAAAAGAAAAAACATATAAAGCAAAATTGATCAAATTCCTTAAATGACAGTTTCAGGAATGGGAAAAAAATGCCAGTGAACAAGCTTCTAGCAACCAGAAGCAAAAAATAATGAGACTTAAATAATGTGGAGACAAAAATGACGCCCATATTTTTTAGCGCCAAAAAAGACGCCCACATTATTTGTCGCCTAAATGCTTTTGGCGCCAAAAATGACGCCATATCCGGAACGCCGACACTTGACGCAAAAAACCGTCAAAAAATGACGCAACTTCCGGCGACACGTATGACGCCGGAAACAGAAAAAAAAAAATTGCGCCAAAAAAGTCCGCGCCAAGAATGACGCAATAAAATGAAGCATTTTCAGCCCCCGCGAGCCTAACAGCCCACAGGGAAAAAGTCAAAATTTTTTAAGGTAAGAAAAAATGATTGAAACAAATGCATTTATCCCAAGTATGAAACTGACTGTCTGAAAATAAGGAATGTTGAACATCCTGAGTCAAGGCAAATAAATGTTTGAATACATATATTTAGAACTTTATATAAAAGTGCCCAACCATAGCTTAGAGTGTCACAGAAAATAAGATTTACTTACCCCAGGACACTCATCTACATGTTTGTAGAAAGCCAAACCAGTACTGAAACGAAAATCAGCAGAGGTAATGGTATATATATATATATATATATATATAAGAGTATATCGTCGATCTGAAAAGGGAGGTAAGAGATGAATCTCTACGACCGATAACAGAGAACCTATGAAATAGACCCCGTAGAAGGAGATCATTGCATTCAAATAGGCAATACTCTCCTCACATCCCTCTGACATTCACTGCACGCTGAGAGGAAAACCGGGCTCCAACTTGCTGCGGAGCGCATATCAACGTAGAATCTAGCACAAACTTACTTCACCACCTCCATAGGAGGCAAAGTTTGTAAAACTGAATTGTGGGTGTGGTGAGGGGTGTATTTATAGGCATTTTAAGGTTTGGGAAACTTTGCCCCTCCTGGTAGGAATGTATATCCCATACGTCACTAGCTCATGGACTCTTGCTAATTACATGAAAGAAATCTCCATGTCCGTTCCGCTTCTCAGGATGCTGCCCTCTTCTGATGGGGCCCTTTCCTAAGTAGGGAACCGGTAAGCCCGTGATAGATGTGGTGACTGCCTGTGTCCCAGAGGTTTTACCGGAGTTGGGGAAGCTTACAACTTGAGAGAGGTTATGTGGTCCGGTTTTGCTGTGTATTTCCTCGCGGTCTCCTATAGACAAACTAAGCTCCTGGTCCTCCGACATCTGACAGGGCACTGTGACAGCTGGGGATCCGGGGTAGGGGGGTGGTACGGCTAATCCAGGCTCTTCAGGCTGCGTCTCGATGACTCTTACGCTGGTACCGCCCAGGCCTCCCCTGTCTCGTGGCGCTTCTCCTGCATAGCATAGATCGTCAAAGTTCCAAAGGATCTGCAGCACCAACTCCCTGAATAGGGATCGGATCTGTAAGTAGAGGTCTTCTGCCATACTTAAGTAAAGTGTTCAGATATGATCAAGTAATGTAATAAAGTAGAAACACTATAAACGATCAGTGCGTTGGCCCAGGGAATATGATGGGCCGCTGGTGTTAGGCCACAGGTTTCTCAGACAGGTCAGAGCGAGTTTTCTGCTCATAGGGACATGATGATGTTAAGTTTAGCTAGCTCCGTGACTGCTTCCAAAGAAATATCATATATCTTGTAGTTAGATGTGGCAAGATGGAAGAGATAGGTAGCAGATTATTAAATTAAGCGTGGAGCTTCCTTGAAGTGTGTCTCTCCATATCTGTGGCTTGGACACGCCGCCAGAAGATAAATTTAATTTAGGTCCGCCCATTGGAGATACGGGTGGGAGACGTGGACACTCCTCTCCTCGATGGAAATTAAATTATCAGGTAAGCATAATTTATGTTTTCCATCTAAAGGGGAGGAGAATCCACGGCTTCATTCATTACTGTTGGGAACATATACCCAAGCTCTAGGACACTGAATGAAACTGGGAGGGAAAAGGCAGACCCTAATCTGAGGGCACCACAGCCTGCAAAACCTCTCTCCCAAAAACAGCTTCTGCAGAAGCAAAAACGTCAAATTTGTTAAATTTTGCAAAAGTGTGTAAGGACAAGGTAGCCGCCTTACAAATTTGCTCCATCGAGGCCTCATTCTTGAAGCCACAGCTCCAGTTGAATGAGCCGTGATCCTTTGAGGAGACTTATGTCCCGCTGTCTCATAGGCCAAGCAAATCAAGCTCCTCAACCAAAAGGACAAAGAAGTAGAAGAGGTTTTCTGCCCCTTGCATTTCCCTGAATACATCACAAAAAGATGTAGACTGTCTGAAATCCTTTGTAGCCTGAAGATAGAACTTTGAGGTACGAACCCCATCCAGATTATGAAGTAACCGCTCCTTAGAAGAAGGGTTAGGACACAAAGGAGGAACGACTATTTCCTGATTAATGTTACGGTTGGACACCACCTTGGGAAGAAACCCCAAACCAGTGCGAAGCACCGCCTTACCCGCATGGAGCAAATTAAGAAGCACCCTTGAATGATCCTCTGCGAGACTGAGCGACGGCGCCTGGACTAGGATGTCATCCAAATAGGGCTCGACAGCAATGCCTCTGGATCTGGCCACTGCAAGTAGCGCCCCCAGAACTTATGTGAAGACTCTCTGGGCCATTGCCAGACCAAAGGGAAGGGCCACAAACTGGAAGTGTTGGTCCAGAAACGCAAATCTTAGGAACTGAAAGTGGTACGTGTGAATTGGCACATGAAGGTAAGAGTCCTTCATGTCTATAGTTGTCATGAACGGTCCCCTCTTGAACTAGGGGCAGAATAGCTCTGATAGTTTCCATTTTGAATGATGGAACGCTCAGAAACATGTTTAAACACTTTAGGTCAAGAATCGGGCGGAACGTGCCCTCCTCCTTTGGAACCACAAAGATTTGAATAGTACCCTAGACCTCTTTCTGCTTGGGGTACTGGTACGATAATGCCTAGAGAGGAGAGATCCCACACATATTCTAGAAAGGCATCTCTCTTTTCCGGTCTTGAAGACAGATTTGACAGGAGGAATCTGCCCCTGGGCGGATGGGATCTGAACCCTATCCTGTAACCCTGGGAGACAACATCCAGAACCCAAGGATCCTGAACGTCCTGTAATCAGGCTTCTGAGAAGCGAGATAATTTTGTACCCTTTATGCCGATTTTGTCTCAGCGGGCTTCTTGCTCTGCTTAGACTTCCAAGAATGAGCCGGTTGTCAAGTTCCCTTGGACTGGTCTTCTTTCGCAGTGGGCTGCTGGCGCTGGGCCTTGTCCGCACGAAAAGTAGCTCATTTAGGCTTAGCCTTCTTATCCTGCGGTAGGAAAGCTCCCTTGCCTCCCGTAACCGTGGATATGAACAAATCCAATCCTGGACCGAACATAATCTTTCCTTGAAAAGGCAGAGACAACAGCCTCGACTTAGGTCATGTCCGCAGACCAAGACTTTAGCCACAGAGCCCTGCGAGCTAAAAACGGAAAAACCTGACACCTCAGGCAGTTAATTTGCATATTGGCACCATATATAAAAGAATTTGCGATATTCAGCGCCTTAATCATATCCTGTATCTCATCGATGGAAGTCTAACCCTCGACTATTTCACACAGGGATTCACATAAATATGTTGCAGCTCCGGCAACCGCAGCTCCGGCCGCTGCGGGCTGGAAAACAAACCCTGTTTGTTGAAACATTTTCCTAAACATGTTTTCCAACTTTTTATCTATGGGCTCTTTAAACGACAAACTATCCTCGAGGGGAATAGTTGTCTGCTTCGCGAGCGTGGAGATAGCACCATCCACCTTAGGAACAGTACCCCACAGCTCAAGCTGAGAGTCCGGAACAGGGAACAGTTTCTTAAAGGAAGAAGAAGGGGAAAAGGAAGAACCTAATCGCTCCCATTCATTCTTAATAATATTCACCATCTTAACAGGAACTGGGAAGTCCTGAGGCCCCACCCTGTCCTCATATACCTTATCAAGCTTAGGAATTGCAGGTTCTTCCGGACATTTCGTTCCGGAACTTCCAGAGTAGCAAGTACTTGCCTCATCAAAAAGCGCAAATTTTCCATCCTAAACCAAAAGTCAGGCTCCTCCGCAACTGGAGGTTTAGATGACACGGACTCCGACCCAGAAGGGGCCTCCTCTGAAGAAGCAGAGAGGGCCTCGTCATCATATAACTCTCTGATATTTCCACAGGCGTAGACAAACCCTGGGCCGGGCCACCATGATGCGTCCTACACTTGCACTTAGCAGAACGTGGTAAGGCATGGATCACTTGATACCGCAATTTGCAGTTGATCCGCAAAATCTGCAGGGAATGCACCTCACGGGACGGGGAGCCCTCAGAGGTAGACGGCTCAGTATTAACTAGACATCCGTTTGCTTTTATATGTCGTAACTTTATTAAGGCATGTGGAACATAGTTGAGCAGGCTGGTCTACCAGAACCACCTCACAATAAACACAGGAATGAGACCTTGTTAGAGAGAGGGAGAATCCTCCAATGAGTCAGAGTCCTTCATAGCTTGCACTGTTATTACGGACTAGATTAACTTTATAAATAGGCCTCCAATTGCCGGGGCACTCACCACCTCCTATGACACGGACTACAGAAAACTTTCCGTCACCTGCGCCACTGATCAACAGAGAAAGAGAGATAGCCACACCCGGTCACATGGAATGCCTGGCAGGACTGCCCCTGCCTAAGGAGAAAAACGCACCAAAAAATGGCCACGCAAAACTCCCATAAGTCACCTGAAAGTTCCACACATTGCCAGAGCCTCATCTTGCGCAGACCGCAGCAATGACACAAACCATATCATGTATAACCCCCCCTGTTCAAAAATCCTCTTTCCAGGAATATTAACCCTTGATTCTTTAAGATAAAAGGCATCACACTGTGACCCTGTCTTCCATGTTATCATTTATGTAATAAAAAAATTAAACAATCTTACCAGAATCTACGCCATGGAACAGGAACACATCCCTTCAAGTGTGACAGGTTAGTAGCCTTGCTCCTGACATGGACTTGAGTGAAAAAGCAGGCAGAAAAACTCAGCAACACCGATTGCTCGTGGAGCTGTTAAGAGTCGGGATGGTTTCTCAGAAAGACTCTCCCTGTATCTCTGGACTAACTTTCACCCATGCTCTCACTGAGATGCTGACAGGACTACTTAAAACTCCAGTCCCAATGCGAAGCGTACTACCCTCCATAAGAGACTACTCCGATCTTCGGCACTTCTCTGCCGTCCTCATGTGATGAAAGGCAAAGAATGATTGGGGGATGAGGGAAGTGGGGGAGGTATTTAAGCCTTTGGCTGGGGTGTCTTTGCCTCCTCCTGGTGGCCAGGTTCATAATTCCCAACAGTAATGAATGAAGCCGTGGACTCTCCTCCCCTTTAGATGTAAAGCGATGCGTGTGGTAGTCACGTGGTGCGCCACGCTACGGGAGGTCCGTAGAGACGATGAGAAGCGGCGCCTTCTCAGGCAGAGAAAAAAAACTTTTATCTACTGTGTATATTCAATGCAGTAGATTGTGTTCCAAAATACATGTCAAATCACAAAACAGCACCTCCTTTGAATAAAGTGCACATTCAGAGCCCTTTATAGCTAGCCCAGATAGCCTCATGTCCCAATGCTGATATCATCTCTGATTTTTAGCAAAAAAGCACAACAACCCTGCTTTCCACTGCCCAAAAATAAATATACCCTTAAAGAAATATGCAGTGTCCCCAGGCTCCAATAAAGGCAATAGGTATTTAACAAAGACCAGGTGAGACTCAAGGCACAAGAGTTATAATACAAAAAAAAGCTTTATTTGGAAATGTGAAAAAACATTAAAAAATACTCAAAGCACAAGAACAGCTTGGCGAAAGACGTCTATGTCTATGAGTAAGGCTAACACATAGCCGAAACGCGCAAGACGTCTTTCGCCAAGCTGTTCTTATGCTTTGACGAGTATTTTTTTTTTTAGGTACTTAAGTTAGGCGTACAAACAGTATAAATATACAAAGGAAATTGTACAAAAGGGAAAATGTACAGTCCAGCTTATTTCTATAATGGTATGGTAAACCTACTGCACAGCTCACCAACGAAATAAGTTATAGATGGCAAAATTAATACATGGTGCCTATTCATAAGGACATACTTGAAAACGAGAGAAATCTCAATGAATCCTTCCTGGTAAAATATTTTATAAATAAATAAGAGAACTTTCCATAACAAATCTAATAGGTCGCTCTTGGACCTTAAATAAGGAAACATGTCTAACAGTAAGGAAAGGTATTATGGAATGGAGAGACCAATCTTGGATCTCACTATGTTAACCTCATATTTTATTTTACTATGATGATAGTGCGCAGCACACCCTTATTTATAGCCATCTTATTTTACTAATCTATAATCCCCAAGGATGAAAAACAATGGCCTCTCTTGGACCTTAACCTTTAGTATTTGCTGATAGGGGAGCCTGATAAGGGGTATGAAATAGTAATGGAACACATAGGGCCGCTCTTCAACCCTTAAAACAATAATTGCAAACAAGTAGTAGACTTTGAATAAACTCTTATATAGAAACCCTGTGGGCCTAAACTGCCAAGGGGAAGTAAAACAAATATTAGCCACTCTGGGGCTCTTCAATAGCTGCAATACATGTTGTAGTGGGCATATAGCTTTAATAATAAGAAGACAGAACATTTTTTTTAATCCTTTGCAAACCCAAGAATCTATATTGTTAGGAGGTTGGTATAATTAAGAGGGAAGAGGCGAACCTTGAAGAAAATAAGTCGCTTACTAACTAGATTTGTGTGACAGGGCTAAGCTGCAGAAACTTAAGCTATAGGAGCTAGGCCAGTTTATCTTAAAGGAACAGACTGAGAAACAAATTGTGACACCATGGTGGGGGACCAGGTATATATTAGTTTGTTAGGGTGCAGATACCACAGAAAATAAGACTTTGCAGAGCTCAAACCTGTAGCCATAGTCCTAGTTGATTACAATTTAATGAGTAATATGTTTTTACCATTACTTAAAGGGACACTGAACCCAATTATTTTTCTTTTGTGATTCAGATAGAGCATGCAATTTTAAGCAACTTCTTAATTTACTCCTATTAATATTTCTTCGTTCACTTGCTATCTTTATTTGAAAAAAAATAATTTATGCTTGCCTGATAAATTTATTTCTCTTGTAGTGTGTTCAGTCCACGGGTCATCCATTACTTATGGGATATATTCTCCTTCCCAACAGGAAGTTGCAAGAGGATCACCCAAGCAGAGCTGCTATATAGCTCCTCCCCTCACATGTCATATCCAGTCATTCGACCGAAACAAGACGAGAAAGGAAAAACTATAGGGTGCAGTGGTGACTGGAATTTTAATTAAAATTTAGAACTGCCTCAAAAAAAGACAGGGCGGGCCGTGGACTGAACACACTACAAGAGAAATAAATTTATCAGGCAAGCATAAATTATGTTTTCTCTTGTTAAGTGTGTTCAGTCCACGGGTCATCCATTACTTATGGGATACCAATACCAAAGCTAAAGTACACGGATGATGGTAGGGACAAGGCAGGAACATTAAACAGAAGGAACCACTGCCTGTAGAACCTCTCTCCCAAAAACAGCCTCCGAAGAAGCAAAAGTGTCAAATTTGTAAAATTTTGAAAAGGTATGAAGTGAAGACCAAGTTGCAGCCTTGAAAATCTGTTCAACAGAGGCCTCATTCTTAAAGGCCCTAGTGGAATGAGCTGTAATTCTTTCAGGAGGCTGCTGTCCAGCAGTCTCATAGGCTAAACGTATTATGCTACGAAGCCAAAAGGAGAGGTGGCCAAAGCCTTTTGACCTCTCCTCTGACCAGAATAAACGACAAACAGAGAAGAAGTTTGCCGAAATTCTTTAGTTGCCTGTAAGTAGAACTTCAGGGCACGGACTACGTCCAGATTATGCAAAAGACGTTCCTTCTTTGAAGAAGGATTAGGACATAATGATGGAACAACAATCTCTTGATTGATATTCCTGTTAGAAACAACCTTAGGTAAAAATCAGATAAGGAGAATCGCAATGTAAGGCAGATAACTCAGAGACTCTTCGAGCCGAGGAAATAGTCATCAAAAACAGAACTTTCCAAGATAAAAGCTTAATATCAATGGAATGAAGGGGTTCAAACGGAACACCCTGAAGAACTTTAAGAACCAAGTTTAAGCTCCACGGAGGAGCTACAGTTTTAAACACAGGCTTAATCCTAGCCAAAGCCTGACAAAAAGCCTGGACGTCTGGATTCTCTGCCTGACGTTTGTGTAAAAGAATAGACAGAGCAGAAATCTGTCCCTTTAACGAACTAGCGGATAAACCCTTTTCTAAACCTTCTTGTAGAAAAGCCAATATCCTAGGAATCCTAACCTTACTCCATGAGTAACTCTTTGATTCACACCAATATAAATATTTACGCCATATCTTATGGTAAATTTTTCTGGTAACAGGTTTCCGAGCCTGTATTATTGTATCAATAACCGACTCCGAAAAACCACGCTTTGATAGAATCAAGCGTTCAATCTCCATGCAGTCAGCCTCAGAGAAATTAGGCTTGGATGGTTGAAAGGACCCTAAATTAGAAGGTCCTGCCTCAGAGGCAGAGACCATGGTGGACAGGACGACATGTCCACTAGGTCTGCATACCAGGTCCTGCGTGGCCACGCAGGCGCTATCAGAATCACTGATGCTCTCTCCTGTTTGATCCTGGCAATCAGTCGAGGTAGCAACGGAAATGGTGGAAACACATAAGCCATGTTGAAAACCCAAGGGGCTGCTAGTGCATCTACCAGCACCGCTCCCGGGTCCCTGGACCTGGATCCCGTAACAAGGAAGCTTGGCGTTCTGGCGAGATGCCATGAGATCCAGCTCCGGTTCGCCCCAACGAAGAATCAGTTGAGCAAACACCTCCGGGTGAAGTTCCCACTCCCCCGGATGAAAGGTCTGGCGACTTAGAAAGTCCGCCTCCCAGTTCTCCACGCCTGGGATGTAGATCGCTGACAGGTGACAAGAGTGAGACTCTGCCCAGCAAATTATCTTCGAGACTTCCAACATCGCTAGGGAACTCCTGGTTCCCCCTTGATGATTGATGTAAGCCACAGTCGTGATGTTGTCCGACTGAAATCTGATGAACCTCAGTGTTGCTAACTGAGGCCAAGCTAGAAGAGCATTGAATATTGCTCTTAATTCCAGAATGTTTATTGGGAGGAGTTTCTCCTCCTGAGTCCACGATCCCTGAGCCTTCAGGGAGTTCCAGACTGCACCCCAGCCTAGTAGGCTGGCATCTGTTGTTACAATCGTCCAATCTGGTCTGCGAAAAGTCATTCCTTTGGACAGATGAACCCGCGACAACCACCAGAGAAGAGAATCTCTGGTCTCCTGGTCCAGATTTAGTAAAGGGGACAGATCTGAGTAATCCCCATTCCACTGACTTAGCATGCATAGTTGCAGCGGTCTGAGATGCAGGAGCGCAAATGGCACTATGTCCATTGCCGCGACCATTAAGCCGATTACTTACATGCACTGAGCTACTGATGGGCTTGGAATGGAATGAAGGACACGGCAAGCATTTAGGATTTTTGATAACCTGGACTCCGTCAGGTAAATCTTCATCTCTACAGAATCTATAAGAGTCCCTAGAAAGGGAACCCTTGTGAGTGGTAACAGAGAACTCTTTTCCATGTTCACTTTCCACCCATGCGACCTCAGAAATGCTAGAACTATCTCTGTATGAGACTTTGCATTTTGAAAACTTGACGCTTGTATCAGAATGTCGTCTAGGTACGGAGCCACCGCTATGCCTCGCGGTCTTAGTACCGCCAGACGTGAGTCCAGAACCTTTGTAAAAATTCTCGGGGCCGTAGCCAACCCGAAGGGAAGAGCTACAAACTGGTAATGCCTGTCTAGAAAGGCAAACCTTAGGTACCGATAATGATCTTTGTGAATCGGTATGTGAAGGTAGGCATCCTTTAAGTCCACTGTGGTCATATACTGACCCTCTTGGATCATGGGTAGGATGGTTCGAATAGTTTCCATTTTGAACGATGGAACCTTTAGGAATTTGTTTAAGATCTTCAGGTCCAAGATTGGCCTGAAGGTTCCCTCTTTTTTGGGAACCACAAACAGATTTGAGTAAAAACCTTGCCCTTGTTCCGTCCGCGGAACCGGGTGGATCACTCCCATTACTAAGAGGTCTTGTACACATCGTAGAAATGCCTCTTTCTTTATTAGGTTTGTTGATAACCTTGACAGATGAAATCTCCCTTGTGGAGGAGAAGTTTTGAAGTCCAGAAGGTATCCCTGAGATATGATCTCCAACTCCCAGGGATCCTGGACATCTCTTGCCCAGGCCTGGGCGAAGAGAGAAAGTCTGCCCCCCACTAGATCCGTTTCCGGATAGGGGGTCCTTTCTTCATGCTGTCTTAGGGGCAGAAGTAGGTTTTCTGGCCTGCTTGCCCTTGTTCCAGGACTGGTTGCCTTTCCAACCCTGTCTGTAACGAGTAGCAGTCCCTTCCTGTTTTGGAGCGGAGGAAGTTGATGCTGCTCCTGCCTTGAAATTACGAAAGGCACGAAAATTAGACTGTTTGGCCTTTGATTTGGCCCTGTCCTGAGGAAGGGTGTGACCCTTACCTCCAGTAATGTCAGCAATAATTTCTTTCAAGCCGGGCCCGAATAAGGTTTGCCCTTTGAAAGGAATATTAAGCAATTTAGATTTAGAAGTCACATCTGCTGACCAGGATTTAAGCCATAGCACTCTGCGCGCCTGGATAGCGAATCCGGAGTTCGTAGCCGTTAGTTTGGTTAAATGCACCACGGCATCCGAAACAAATGCATTAGCTAGCTTAAGGGCTTTAAGCTTGTTCATAATCTCATCCAATGGTGCTGTGCGAATAGCCTCTTCCAGAGACTCAAACCAGAATGCCGCTGCAGCAGTAACGGGTGCAATGCATGCAAGGGGCTGTAATATAAAACCTTGTTGAACAAACATTTTCTTAAGGTAACCTAATTTTTTATCCATTGGATCTGAGAAAGCACAACTATCCTCCACCGGGATAGTGGTACGCTTGGCTAAAGTAGAAACTGCTCCCTCCACCTTAGGGACCGTCTGCCATAAGTCTCGTGTGGTGGCGTCTATTGGGAACATTTTTCTAAATATCGGAGGAGGGGAAAAGGGCACACCGGGTCTATCCCACTCCTTGCTAATAATCTCTGTAAGCCTTTTAGGTATAGGAAAAACGTCAGTACACACCGGTACCGCATAGTATTTATCCAGCCTACATAATTTCTCTGGGATTGCAACCGTGTCGCAATCATTCAGAGCCGCTAACACCTCCCCTAGCAATACACGGAGGTTCTCAATTTAAAATTTGAAATTTCTGAATCCGGTCTCCCCGGATCAGATCCGTCACCCACAGAATGAAGCTCTCCGTCCTCATGTTCTGCAAATTGTGAAGCAGTATCGGACATGGCTCTCGTGTCATCGGTGCGCTCTGTCCTTAACCCAGAGCTATCGCGCTTGCCTCTTAACTCAGGCAAATTAGATAATACTTCTTTCATAACATTAGCCATATCAGGCAAAGTGATTTGTAAGGGCCTTGATGTACTTGGAGCCACAATCTCACGCACCTCCTGAGCGGGAGGCGAAGGTACTGACACGTGAGGAGAGTTAGACTGCATAACTTCCCCCTCGTTGTCTGGTGATAATTTCTTTACCGGTAAAGACTGACTTTTATTTAAAGTAACATCAATACAATTGGTACACATATTTCTATTGGGCTCCACATTGGCTTTTAAACATAATGAACAAGTAGATTCATCTGTATCAGACATGTTTAAACAGACTAGCAATGAAGGCTAGCAAGCTTGGAAAAAATCTTTCAATAAATTTACAAGCAATAGAAAAAACGCTGCAATTTTAACAGTAAATGTATGAATTCAGCAGAGGATTGCACCCACTAGCAAACGGATGATTAACCCCTCAATACCCAAAAACGGATAATCAATTTAAGATTTAACGCTTTTATCACAGTCAAACACACTGTCACAGGTCTGCTGTGACTGATTACCTCCCTCAAAAATGTATTTTGAAGACCCCTGAGCTCTCTGGAGATATCCTGGATCAAGGAGGAAGAAGCAGGAAGACTGTGCTAGAATTTTAACTGCGCAACAAGGCGCTAAAAAAGGCCCCTCCCACTCATAATACAACAGTGGGAGACTTGTTACAACTGTTTTTATGCAGAAATATACGTTAGCCATATGGAAAAAAATCATGCCCAAAAAGATTTATCACCAAAGTACCTCACAAAACGAATAACATGCCAGTAAACGTTTTAAAAACAACTTTCCAGTGTTATGCAAAGTTATCACTAAGCCTGCTACCAGTCGCTTCTACTGCAGTTAAGGCTCATACATTTATTTCAGTATTAACAGTATTTTCTCAGTCAAATTCTAGTCCCTAGAAAATAACTCAACTGCGCATACATTTAACAGCCTGATACCAGTCGCTACTACTGCATTAAAGGCTGTACTTACATCATATGGGTAACAGCAGTGTTTTCTTAGTCAATTCCATTCCTAGAAAATATTACTGCACATACCTCATTTGCGGGGGACCCCGCATGCTATTCCCTTTTCTGAAGTTACCCCACTCCTCAGAATGTGCGAGAACAGCCAGTGGATCTTAGTTACGTCTGCTAAGATCATAGAAAACGCAGGCAGATTCTTCTTCTAAATACTGCCTGAGAGAAAAAACAGCACACTCCGGTGCCATTTAAAATAATAAACTTTTGATTGAAGAATAATTAGGTAAAAAACTCCTATCGCGACCTCCTTCTTTGTTGAGACTTGCAAGAGAATGACTGGATATGACATGTGAGGGGAGGAGCTATATAGCAGCTCTGCTTGGGTGATCCTCTTGCAACTTCCTGTTGGGAAGGAGAATATATCCCAAAAGTAATGGATGACCCGTGGACTGAACACACTTAACAAGAGAAAGAAGGCATATAAGCTGCTTTTTTGGTTCAGTACTCTGGATAACACTTTTATTGGTGGATGAATTTATCCACCAATCAGCAAGAACATTTTTGTTCACCAAAAATGGGCCGGCCTCTAAACTTACATTCTTGCATTTCAAATAAAGATACCAAGAGAATGAAGAAAATTTGATAATAGGAGTAAATTATAAAGTTGCTTAAAATTTCATGCTCTATCTGAATCACAAAAGAAAAAAGTTGGGTTCAGTGTCCCTTTAAAAAAAAAAAAAAAAAAATGCCTGCTGTGTAAAGATATCAAATGAATCCCCTAAATTCAAGAGAATAGGTAAAGTAAGCATGCCATTGCTGTCTCGGCCGTTGACTATAATATAAGGGCGTGAGAAATACAGACAAGAGTATGGATACCAGGCTATGAGAGCTAATGTTATAATAGGAGATCTATTGGAATGCGAATGAAAAAGGTTTTGGCTAGACTATGGTTTTCTCAGGTAGGGTTGTGTATATAAATGTATTGTCTGTCTTGTGTTAAACCTCTATACTGGTCAATATCAGAAATGAGTTAAAGCCTCATGTGCCTATGCTTGCGTGTTGCACCAAATATAAATAATATCTAATACACTAGCTGCAGACATTTGACATAAAAGGTTATGCATACATTTCTCAATTTAGGTGAAAGTATTTACTGCAGTGTCTAAACAGATAATGTTCCCCAAACCTTAAAGGGCCACTGTAAGTAAATATTTTCTATGCCTGTTACTAACCAACTACCCCAAATACGCTTTTTATCAATAGCAATTCATTAACATATCTCTACCGTATATCAGAAATCTTGTCTGCAAATTTAATTGTTTTCCAAACCCACTCCGTGGGTATCCTTTGCTCTGTACCAATCCGTTTACAATACCTAGGTTTCAAAATGGCGCTTTAAACACAAAGTTATTGGTTTAAGTATTTTGAACACACAGTGCTGAAAATAGTGGGCAGGATAACGTGACATCATCGGCGAATAAAAGATATAACTTTTTGAATGTTATGAAACTTCGTTTTGGAGAAAATATAGGTCAGTAGGTTTCAATTAATGTTTATTAACTTTAATATGTTAGTTGTTTAGCTTAAAAATTATAACAGAAAGTAATCCTTTAAGCTTAGGGTTCATGCATGCTAGGTTTGGACAAATCACTAGATCTTAGCAGCAAGGTAGAGTGGCCCCCTAGTAGAAGTAAATTTGAAAAAGAACAGTCCCAATGTTTATCCATAAGCGGCTTAAGAGAAATTAAGATACTTCACATTTGTGTGGTTTGTGGCAGTCATCCTATGCCGGATCGCCAGTTTAGATTACCGTTAGCAGTGGTATTTCCCAAAAACAGGGTAAAACAATGCCTCTGTATGTTGGTCAGGATCTCCATGCGGGTTATTACAGGATTTGCTGCAGACTCATCTCCTCGCATCTGGTTAAGTGGTAGTAGATTACAAAGCTCCTTCTTTGGTAAGTTGAAGGGAGTAGCATGCTTCTTAGTAGCGTGAGGTGGCCTGACAATGTAGTATTCTCTGAATTAGGCTCGCTGTGGATGTCCTCGCCAAAGTGCGCCTCAGAAATATTTTGTTTCTGGCATTCCCGGCTCAAAATGTTGTAGGTAGCAGATGGTCGCTGCGTGGGCTTCTTGCTGTAATTCTGGTTTTCCGTTCGTTTCCTCTACATCTATGGCAGAATCATTGGTAGTGAGCTTGTTGTAATTGAAACACTGACCTACTAGTCAATGCAATCTGAGGAAATGCTCCTCCAGAAGTACGCAGATTGCTTCTTGTAGCTGTTCCATATTAGATGTTGTGTCCCACAGAGTTAATAGTCGATACTTGGTTGCAATTAAGCACTTGCTTAGTGCCGCGTAACAGGGTGGAAGAGCGCTCTGCCGGAGGGTATGAAAGAGGTCAAGGCCTCAGATTGTCTCTGAGCACTTATGCTAACAGCAATCTTGTCAATATCAATTTCAGATGCGCTGTTCATAGTAGACTTCGATTCTGCTTAGTGTTTGTATAGTTGATGCTTTTGCAAGATATTATAATAGTATTTCTGAAAAGCTTGAGCAGCATGCAGTTGTGTGACTGAACATGGCTGCTGTCCCCCCTGATAACTATTTTTTAATGTTTTTTCACATTTCCTAATAAAGCTTATTTTGTATTATAACTCTTGCGCCTTGAGTTTCACCTGGTCTTTGTATATACTGGATTTGAAACGATTTACTCGGTACTCTGGTTGTCATACAGCATGTGGGGTTGTGACGCTGCAGGAGGAGATCCAATTGACTGTTTGCAGGAAGCAGGAGACTAACAAAGTAGCTGTGTTTGGCAGCAGTGTTTCTCCAGTCACCGTCCGTATGGCAAATGGGAATAACGGCATCCAGGAGAAGTAAAGCCAGGTGTAGGTAAGCAGGGATCCGGCTGAGGCAAGTACATCGTGGTAAGATCCCATATACTACCCGGCTATCAGATTAATACCTGCCATACTTTACCTTTAAGTCTTTGCCGATAGTGACGCGAGTGCCAGCTTCTTACATGAATGTGTGTTTGTAAAGGAGGGTGATTTGATATCAAGGAACTTAATTCCCCATACGCCTTGAGCCCACGTTTGTTTTTTGTTACAAATAGGTCTTTAACCCCTCATAGTGCCTTATACTATCCACCCTGTGAAGTAAAGGACATTTACCATTAGGATCCTCTGCTGTGGGGCAGACACAGCACTTTCAGGTCTGACAGCTTCATCCAGGCTTCTGACAGGGACTTGAAGTAGAAAGAAAAGCAGTGTAAGCGAACACTGTTTGCCAGGTGGGGGTGTTAGCACAGATTGCTGGAAGGAGGACAGAGAAGTTCCCTACGACATCCAGCAGCTAACAACTACCAATATTCTTACTAAGAGGTTTACATGGACACAGCATTAACTCCAGTCCTATCTTGAAGGGAAGCTACAGATTAAAGACTTCATAACACCATCTTCGCCATCCTCCACGTTACAGAGGCAAAGAATGACTGGGGGAGTATGGGAAGTGGGAGGGATCTTAAGCTTTGGCTGGGGTATCTTTGCCTCCTCCTGGTGGCCAGACGTTGAATTTACCAACAGTAATGAATGGAATTGTGGACTCTCCATGTCATTGGAAAGAAATGCTAATTATGTTGGTTATGTGAATAAAATGTAATAAATAAACTAACAGTACTATATACTTACCTTCTGAAGACAACATGGAAAACAACAAGAGGAACATCGAAGAGGTCTGTGTAATCTAATAATTTCCCGACCAGTATTGTCAACAATTGTTATGGCAAATGATCTAGCAGATCCACAAAAGTTGCGATTACAGCAATCATTTTCTTCCGCAGCAAAATAGACTTTTTGCCCCATGCTATTTTTTATTTCATATTTGTTATTAGTTTCAAATCCCGTCAAGGCTAAAAAATAAAAAAAAAAATGACAGAGTGGTTTAGCAATATATATCAGTTTAGGAGATGCAGCATGAGACTGTACCATAAAATGTTTGTGTAGTTAAACGATGCAATATATTTTTGTTTTTTTTCCTTTTACTGCAAAAATTTTTCTGAAAATAGTTTTCTAAATTCCACTGAGATTTTATAAAGTAATAGGCCCAAAGTTTTAAATTAAGTTACCCATTATCTAATTTTCATGCCGAAGACAATTAGGGAGATATATAAAATAGTCTAAAAAAAAAAAAAACTGTTCAAACAAGGCAATGTGGAACATGAGGTTATCTAAAAAAAAAAAAAAGGCCCTGTTTGCACAGAGATAAATAGAAATCAAGTTAAAACATAGCAGCACCCATTACTTTATTGAAAGGACAGTAAACACTAGAATTTTTGTTTAAAAATGTAGATAATCCCTTTATTACCCATTCCTCAGTTATGCATAACCAACACAGTTATAATAATATAATTTTTACCTCTGTGATTACCTTGTATCTAAGCCTTTGCAAACTGCCCCCTTATTTCAGTTCTTTTGACAGACTTGCATTTTTAGCCAATCAGTGCCGACACCTAGGAGCTTCACGTGCCTGAGCTCAATGTTATCTATGTGAGACACATGAACTAATGCCCTCTAGTGGTGAAAAACTGTCAAAATGCTTTCAGATTAGAGGCGGCCTTCAAGGTCTAAGAAATTAGCATATGAACCGCCTAGGTTTAGCTTTCAACTAAGAATACCAAAAGAACAAAGCAAAATTGGTAATAAAAGTAAATTGGAAAGTTTAAAATGACATGCCCTATTTAAATCATTAAAGTTTTTTTTTTTTTACTTGACTGTCCCTTTACAACAGCCATTACTCTTACATTTTAAATTTTTAATCAATATAAAAAATTTTTTTACATCTACTAAAGGTTAAAGGGACAGTTTACTCAAACATTTTCTCCCCTTTAATTTGTTCCCAATTATCCACTTTACCTGCTGGAGTGTATTAAATTGTTTACAAGTAGCTCCTTTACCCTTATATTGGCATTTGAAAACAGAATTTATGCTTACCTGATAAATTACTTTCTCCAACGGTGTGTCCGGTCCACGGCGTCATCCATAACTTGTGGGAATATCTCTTCCCCAACAGGAAATGGCAAAGAGTACAGCAAAAGCTGTCCATATAGTCCCTCCTAGGCTCCGCCCACCCCAGTCATTCGACCGACGGACAGGAGAAAAAACAGGAGAAACTATAGGGTGCCATAAATTCTGTTTTCTCCAACATTGGTGTGTCCGGTCCACGGTGTCATCCATAACTTGTGGGAACCAATACCAAAGCTTTAGGACACGGATGAAGGGAGGGAGCCAATCAAGTTGCCTAAACGGAAGGCACCACGGCTTGCAAAACCTTTCTCCCAAAAATAGCCTCTGAAGAAGCAAAAGTATCAAATTTGTAGAATTTGGCAAAATTGTGTGTGTGCAGGGAAGACCAAGTCGCTGCCTTACATATCTGATCAACAGAAGCCTCGTTCTTGAAGGCCCATGTGGAAGCCACAGCCCTAGTAGAGTGAGCTGTGATGCGTTCAGGAGGCTGCCGTCCGGCAGTCTCGTAAGCCAATCGGATGATGCTTTTCAGCCAAAAGGAAAGAGGTAGCAGTAGCTTTTTGACCTCTCCTCTTGCCAGAATAGACGACAAACAGAGAAGACGTTTGTCTGAAATCCTTTGTTGCTTCTAAATAGAACTTTAAAGCACGAACTACATCTAACGTTCCTTCTTTGAAACTGGATTCGGACACAAAGAAGGCACAACTATTTCCTGGTTAATATTCTTGTTGGAAACAACCTTTGGAAGGAAACCAGGTTTAGTACGCAAAACAACCTTATCTGAATGGAACACCAGATAGGGCGGATTACACTGCAGAGCAGATAACTCAGAAACTCTTCTAGCAGAAGAAATAGCAACCAAAAACAGAACTTTCCAAGATAACATCTTGATATCTATGGAATGTAGAGGTTCAAACAGAACCCCTTGAAGAACTGAAAGAACTAAATTCAGACTCCAGGGAGGAGTCAAAGGTCTGTAAACAGGCTTGATCCTGACCAAAGCCTGAACAAAAGCTTGAACATCAGGCACAGCTGCCAGTCGTTTGTGTAATAAGACAGATAAAGCAGAAATCTGTCCCTTTAGAGAACTCGCTGATAATCCCTTATCCAAACCTTCTTGGAGAAAAGAAAGGATCCTAGGAATTTTGATCTTACTCCATGAGAATCCCTTGGATTCACACCAACAGATATATCTTTTCCATATTTTATGGTAAATCTTCCTAGTTACAGGTTTTCTGGCTTGTATCAGTATCTATTACAGAATCCGAAACCCACGCTTAGATAAAATCAAGCGTTCAATTTCCAAGCCGTTAGCTGAAGGGAAACTAGATTTGGATGTTCGAATGGAACTTGTACTAGAAGATCCTGTCTCAAAGGTAGCTTCCATGGTGGAGCCGATGACATATTCACCAGGTCTGCATACCAAGTCCTGCGTGGCCACGCAGGAGCTATCAAGATCACCGAGGCCCTCTCCTGCTTGATCCTGGCTACCAGCCTGGGAATGAGAGGAAACGGTGGAAACACATAAGCTAGGTTAAAGGTCCAAGGCGCTACTAATGCATCCACTAGAGTCGCCTTGGGATCCCTGGATCTGGACCCGTAGCAAGGAACCTTGAAGTTCTGACGAGACGCCATTAGATCTATGTCTGGAATGCCCCATAACTGAGTCAACTGGGCAAAGATCTCCGGGTGGAGTTCCCACTCCCCCGGATGGAATGTCTGACGACTCAAATAATCCGCCTCCCAGTTTTCCACTCCTGGGATGTGGATCGCAGATAGGTGGCAGGAGTGATCCTCCGCCCATTTTATGATTTTGGTCACTTCTCTCATCGCCAGGGAACTCCTTGTTCCCCAAAACCATCTATAGAGGTCCTATAAGCCAGAGGACTCCTTCAGGGAAGCTGGATGTCTCAGACTGAAAACGAAAATAGGCCCCTCCCACCATGCACTCAAAGTCAGAGGGCCTTAAAAAAGTACTCCTAGGAGTAATCTAACAAGCCATGTGGAAACTAGGCCCCAAATAAAGATTTATCACCCTCAGAGAAAAAACGTTTTTATTTATAAATCATGCAAACGTTTTTACACTAAGTAATATAGGTATTAACATGAATATTATCCCTTTTTGCAAGCATGATCCCAGTTGTTGTTAAATCACTGCATCAGGCTTACCTTAAATATACCAGGCACTGTCAGCATTTTCTAGACCTTATCTCTCTAGAAAAAAATATACTGAACATACCTCAAAGCAGGCAATCTGCAGACCGTCCCCCCAACTGAAGTTTTCTTTCCATACTCTTCAGTTATGTGTGAGAACAGCAATGGACCTTAGTTACAAACCGCTAAGATCATCAAACCTCCAGGTAGAAGTCTTCTTCCAATTTCTGCCTGAGAGTAAAAACAGTACAACGCTGGTACCATTTAAAAATAAACTTTTGATTGAAGGTAAAAACTACACTAAATCACCACATCTCTCTTGATACTTCCTTTCTTGTCGAGAGCTGCAAGAGAATGACTGGGGGTGGCAGTTAGGGGAGGAGCTATATAGACAGCTCTGCTGTGGGTGTCCTCTTGCAGCTTCCTGTTGGGAAGGAGAATATCCCACAAGTAATGGACTGGATACACCTTTACAAGAGAAATAGATAATTCCTTTATTACCCATTCTCCAGTTTTGCATAACTAATACGGTTTTATTAATATACTTTTTACCTCTGTGATTACCTTGTATCTAAGCCTTTGCAGACTACCCGCTTATTTCAGCTCTTTTGACAGACTTGCATTTTAGCCAATCAGTGCAGACGCCTAGGTAACTCCACGTAAGTGAGCACAATGTTATCTATATGGCACACGTGAACTAACACCATCTAGCTGTGAAAAACTGTCAAAATGCATTCAGATAAGAGACGGCCTTGAAGGGCTTAGAAATTAGCATGCAAGCCTCCTAGGTTTAGCTTTCAAATAATACCAAGATAAAGCAAATTTGATGAAAAAAGTAAATTGGTAAGTTGTTTTAAAATGACATGCCCTATCTGAATCATTAAAGTTTAATTCTGACTAGACTGTCCCTTTAAATACATCAATATGTCTAGTATGTATTTACTGTTTAACTTCCCTTTAAAACAGGGGTGTTTGTCTAATTTAGTAATTTAGATTTATATTTCCGACATATGAAAAAGAAGAAGGGACCTTGAGAGAAAGAAGGTCCTACCTAAGAGGCTGGGACATCTGTGGAGGCTTGATTAATTCTGTGCATGCTCTATAAAATTCATGTTTGCGACAGAGTGGTGCAAGCAAGTTTATGTGGATTGCGTTGCCTAAATGTGTGTAAAGTTATCTCCAAGTCGGGAAATGTTTACAGAAATCACTCCTGTAAGCCAGGGCAGCATGGTTTGGTCTATGAGACCCAACTCCAGTGCCTGAGCAATACTTGCTGGGGTGCGAGTGGTCGGGGGACAGACTTGTATTTCATTCTTTTTCACTCAGGCTTTTAAAAAAGGAATAGGATATAAAAGTATTTTAAGTGCCACAGGTATATGCTATTGACGGCTGCTTTTAAGCTAGACTGGTATATAGATATTCTGAATATTTCATGTAATGGCTATGTCCGCCACTGATTTTAATATTTATATATACATGCAGTCGTATGCAAAAGTTTAGGCACCCCTGACAATTTCCATGATTTTCATTTATAAATAATTGGGTGTTTGGATCAGCAATTTCATTTTGATGTATCAAATCACTGAAGGACACAATAGTTCAGTAGTCAAATGATGGTTATTTGATTAACAGAAAATGTGCAATATGCATCAAAACGAAATTAGGTGCATAAATTTAGGCACCCTTGTCATTTTGTTGATTTGAAAACCTGTAACTACCTAGCACTGATTAATTGGAACACACAATTGGTTTGGTGAGCCCATTAAGCCTTGAACTTCATAGACAGGTGCATCCAATTATGAAAAAAGGTATTTAAGGTGGCCAATTACAAGTTGTTGTTCTCTTTGACTCATGACAACATGGGGACCTCAAAACAACTCTCAAATGACCTGAAAACAAAGATTGTTCAACATTATGGTTTAGGGGAAGGCTACAAAAAGCTATTGCAGAGATTTAAGCTGTCAGTGTCCACTGTGAGGAACATAGTGAGGAAATGGAAGACCACAGGCACAGTTCTTGTTAAGGCCAGAAGTGGCAGGCCAAGTAAATTATCAGAGAGACAGAAGGACGGTGAGAACGGTCAAAAACATCCCACAGACCACCTCCAAAGACCTACAACATCATCTTGCTGCAGATGGTGTCATTGTGCATTGTTCAACAAATCAGCGCACTTTGCACAAGGAGAAGCTGTATGGGAAAGTGATGTGAAAGAAGCCTTTTCTGCACACACGCCACAAACGCACATTTGGACAAGCCAGCTTCATTTTGGAAGAAGGTGCTGTGGACTGATGAAACAAAGATTGAGTTATTTGGTCATAACAAGGGGCGTTCTGCATGGCGGCAAAAGAACACAGCGTTCCAAAACAAACACTTGCTACCCACAGTAAAATTTGGTGGATGTTCCATCATGCTGCGGGGATGTGTGGCCAGTGCCAGTACTGGGAATCTTGTTAAAGTTGAGGGTCGCATGGATTCCACTCAATATCAGCAGATACTTGAGAATAATGTTGAGGAATCAGTCACAAAGTTGAAGTTACGCCGGGGCTGGATATTTCAACCAGACAACGACCAAAAACACTGCTCAAAATCTACTCTGGCATTTAGGCAGAGGAACAAGTACAATGTTCTGGAATGGCCATCCCAGTCCCCAGACCTGAATATCATTGAAAATCTGTGGGGTTATTTGAAGCGGGAGGTCCATGCTCGGCAACCATCAAACCTAACTGAACTGGAGATGTTTTACAAGGCGGAATGGTCCAAAATACATTCATCCAGAATCCAGACACTCATTACAGGCTATAGGAAGCGTCTAGAGGCTGTTATTTCTGTTAAAGGAGGCTCTACTAAATATTGATGCAATATTTCTGTTGGGGTGCCCAAATTTATGCACCTGTCTAATTTCGTTTTGATGCATATTACATTTTTTGTTAATCCAATAAACCTAATTTCACTACTGAAATATTTATTCTGTCCTTCAGTTATTTGATAGATCAAAATGAAATTGCTGATTCAAACACCCAATTATTTATAAATGAAAATCATGGAAATCGTCAGGGGTGCCTAATACGAAAATATATAATTTATGCTTACCTGATAAATTGATTTCTTCTACGATACGACGAGTCCACGGATTCATCCTTACTTGTGGGATATTATCCTCCTGCTAACAAGAAGTGGCAAAGAGCACCACAGCAGAGCTGTATATATAGCTCCTCCCTTCTCTCCACCCCCAGTCATTGGACCGAAGTTATAGGAAGAGAAAGGAAAAGCCAAAAGGTGCAGAGGTGACTGAAGTTTTGAAAAATAAAATAAATTCTGTCTTAAAAGGACAGGGCGGGCCGTGGACTCGTATCGTAAAAGAAATCAATTAATCAGGTAAGCATAAATTTCCTTTTCTTCCAAAAGATACGACGAGTCCACGGATTCATCCTTACTTGTGGGATACAATACCAAAGCAACAGGACACGGATGAACGGGAGGGACAAGACCTATACCTAAACGGAAGGCACCACTGCTTGAAGAACCTTTCTCCCAAAAATAGCCTCAGAAGAAGCAAAAGTATCAAATTTGTAAAATTCGGAAAAAGTATGAAGGGACGACCAATCGCAGCCTTACAAACCTGTTCAACAGAAGCATCGTTTTTAAAAGCCCATGTAGAAGCCACAGCTCTAGTAGAATGAGCCGTAATTTTTTCAGGAGGCTGCTGTCCAGCAGGAGGCTGCTCGTATGCCAGGCGGATGAAGCTTTTCAGCCAAAAAGAAAAAAAAGAGAGAGGTAGCCGTAGCTTTTTGACCCCTACGCTTTCCAGAATAAACAATGAATAGAGAAGATGTTTGACGGAAATCCTTGGTCGCTTGTAAGTAAAACTTCAAGGCACGAACCACGTCCAAGTTATGTAACAGACGTTCCTTCTTAGAAGGATTAGGACACAAGGAAGGAACAACAATTTCCCGATTAATATTCTTATTTGAAACAACCTTAGGAAGGAATCCAGGTTTAGTACGCAAAACCACCTTATCAGAATGGAATATAAGATAAGGCGAATCACATTGTAACGCAGAAAGCTCAGAAACTCTTCGAGCAGAAGAGAGCAACTAGAAACAAAACTTTCCAAGATAACAGCTTAATATCTATGGAATGCATGGGTTCAAACAGAACCCCTTGAAGAACATTGAGAACTAAATTCAAACTCCATGGCGGAGCAATAGGTTTAAACATAGGCTTAATTCTGATTAAAGCCTGACAAAAAGACTAAACGTCTGGAACATCCGCCAGACGCTTGTGTAGTAAAACTGACAAAGCAGAAATTTGTCCCTTTAAGGAACTAGCTGATAATCCCTTCTCCAATCCTTCTTGGAGAAAATTCAAAATCCTAGGAATCCTAACCCTACGCCATGAGTAGCCCTTGTATTCGCACCAAAAAAAGATATTTACGCCATATCTTATGGTAATATTTTTTAGTGACAGGCTTGCAAGCCTGAATCAAAGTATCAATGACCAACTCAGAGAATCCCCGCTTCGATAAAAACAGAATTTATGTTTACCTGATAAATTGCTTTCTCCAACGGTGTGTCCGGTCCACGGCGTCATCCTTACTTGTGGGATATTCTCCTCCCCAACAGGAAATGGCAAAGAGCCCAGCAAAGCTGGTCACATGATCCCTCCTAGGCTCCGCCTTCCCCAGTCATTCGACCGACGTAAAGGAGGAATATTTGCATAGGAGAAATCATATGATACCGTGGTGACTGTAGTTAAAGAAAATAAATTATCAGACCTGATTAAAAAACCAGGGCGGGCCGTGGACCGGACACACCGTTGGAGAAAGCAATTTATCAGGTAAACATAAATTCTGTTTTCTCCAACATAGGTGTGTCCGGTCCACGGCGTCATCCTTACTTGTGGGAACCAATACCAAAGCTTTAGGACACGGATGAAGGGAGGGAGCAAATCAGGTCACCTAGATGGAAGGCACCACGGTTTGCAAAACCTTTCTCCCAAAAATAGCCTCAGAAGAAGCAAAAGTATCAAATTTGTAAAATTTTGTAAAAGTGTGCAGTGAAGACCAAGTCGCTGCCTTACATATCTGATCAACAGAAGCCTCGTTCTTGAAGGCCCATGTGGAAGCCACAGCCCTAGTAGAATGAGTTGTGATTCTTTCAGGAGGCTGCCGTCCGGCAGTCTCGTAAGCCAATCTGATGATGCTTTTAATCCAAAAAGAGAGAGAGGTAGAAGTTGCTTTTTGACCTCTCCTTTTACCAGAATAAACAACAAACAAAGAAGATGTTTGTCTAAAATCCTTTGTAGCATCTAAATAGAATTTTAGAGCACGAACTACATCCAAATTGTGCAACAAACGTTCCTTCTTTGAAACTGGATTCGGACACAAAGAAGGCACGACTATCTCCTGGTTAATGTTTTCGGAAGAAAACCAGGTTTAGTACGTAAAACCACCTTATCTGCATGGAACACCAGATAAGGAGGAGAACACTGCAGAGCAGATAATTCTGAAACTCTTCTAGCAGAAGAAATTGCAACCAAAAACAAAACTTTCCAAGATAATAACTTAATATCAACGGAATGTAAGGGTTCAAACGGAACCCCCTGAAGAACTGAAAGAACTAAATTGAGACTCCAAGGAGGAGTCAAATGTTTGTAAACAGGCTTGATTCTAACCAGAGCCTGAACAAAGGCTTGAACATCTGGCACAGCTGCCAGCTTTTTGTGAAGTAACACAGACAAGGCAGAAATCTGTCCCTTCAAGAACTTGCAGATAATCCTTTCTCCAAACCTTCTTGAAGAAAGGATAGAATCTTAGGAATTTTTACCTTGTCCCAAGGGAATCCTTTAGATTCACACCAACAGATATATTTTTTCCATATTTTGTGGTAGATTTTTCTAGTCACAGGCTTTCTGGCCTGAACAAGAGTATCAATGACAGAATCTGAGAACCCTCGCTTTGATAAGATCAAGCGTTCAATCTCCAAGCAGTCAGTTGGAGTGAGACCAGATTCGGATGTTCGAACGGACCTTGAACAAGAAGGTCTCGTCTCAAAGGTAGCTTCCATGGTGGAGCCGATGACATATTCACCAGGTCTGCATACCAAGTCCTGCGTGGCCACGCAGGAGCTATCAAGATCACCGATGCCCTCTCCTGATTGATCCTGGCTACCAGCCTGGGGATGAGAGGAAACGGCGGGAATACATAAGCTAGTTTGAAGGTCCAAGGTGCTACTAGTGCATCTACTAGAGTCGCCTTGGGATCCCTGGATCTGGACCCGTAGCAAGGAACCTTGAAGTTCTGACGAGAGGCCATCAGATCCATGTCTGGAATGCCCCACAATTGAGAAATTTGGGCAAAGATTTCCGGATGGAGTTCCCACTCCCCCGGATGAAATGTCTGACGACTCAGAAAATCCGCTTCCCAATTTTCCACTCCTGGGATGTGGATTGCAGACAAGTGGCAGGAGTGAGTCTCCGCCCATTGAATGATTTTGGTCACTTCTTCCATCGCCAGGGAACTCCTTGTTCCCCCCTGATGGTTGATGTACGCAACAGTCGTCATGTTGTCTGATTGAAACCGTATGAACTTGGCCTTTGCTAGCTGAGGCCAAGCCTTGAGAGCATTGAATATCGCTCTCAGTTCCAGAATATTTATCGGGAGAAGAGATTCTTCCCGAGACCAAAGACCCTGAGCTTTCAGGGGTCCCCAGACCGCGCCCCAGCCCACCAGACTGGCGTCGGTCGTGACAATGACCCACTCTGGTCTGCGGAAGCTCATCCCCTGTGACAGGTTGTCCAGGGACAGCCACCAACGGAGTGAATCTCTGGTCCTCTGATCTACTTGTATCGTCGGAGACAAGTCTGTATAGTCCCCATTCCACTGACTGAGCATGCACAGTTGTAATGGTCTTAGATGAATTCGCGCAAAAGGAACTATGTCCATTGCCGCTACCATCAAACCTATTACTTCCATGCACTGCGCTATGGAAGGAAGAGGAACAGAATGAAGTATTTGACAAGAGTTTAGAAGTTTTGATTTTCTGGCCTCTGTCAGAAAAATCCTCATTTCTAAGGAGTCTATTATTGTTCCCAAGAAGGGAACCCTTGTTGACGGAGATAGCGAACTTTTTTCTACGTTCACTTTCCACCCGTGAGATCTGAGAAAGGCCAGGACAATGTCCGTGTGAGCCTTTGCTTGTGGAAGGGACGACGCTTGAATCAGAATGTCGTCCAAGTAAGGTACTACTGCAATGCCCCTTGGTCTTAGCACCGCTAGAAGGGACCCTAGTACCTTTGTGAAAATTCTTGGAGCAGTGGCTAATCCGAACGGAAGTGCCACAAACTGGTAATGCTTGTCCAGGAATGCGAACCTTAGGAACCGATGATGTTCCTTGTGGATAGGAATATGTAGATACGCATCCTTTAAATCCACCGTGGTCATGAATTGACCTTCCTGGATGGAAGGAAGAATTGTTCGAATGGTTTCCATTTTGAACGATGGAACCTTGAGAAACTTGTTTAGGATCTTGAGATCTAAGATTGGTCTGAATGTTCCCTCTTTTTTGGGAACTACGAACAGATTGGAGTAGAACCCCATCCCTTGTTCTCCTAATGGAACAGGATGAATCACTCCCATTTTTAACAGGTCTTCTACACAATGTAAGAATGCCTGTTTTTTTATGTGGTCTGAAGACAATTGAGACCTGTGGAACCTCCCCCTTGGGGGAAGCCCCTTTAATTCCAGAAGATAACCTTGGGAGACTATTTCTAGTGCCCAAGGATCCAGAACATCTCTTGCCCAAGCCTGAGCGAAGAGAGAGAGTCTGCCCCCCACCAGATCCGGTCCCGGATCGGGGGCCAACATCTCATGCTGTCTTGGTAGCAGTGGCAGGTTTCTTGGCCTGCTTTCCTTTGTTCCAGCCTTGCATTGGCCTCCAGGCTGGCTTGGCTTGAGAAGTATTACCCTCTTGCTTAGAGGACGTAGCACTTGGGGCTGGTCCGTTTCTGCGAAAGGGACGAAAATTAGGTTTATTTTTGGCTTTGAAAGACCTATCCTGAGGAAGGGCGTGGCCCTTGCCCCCAGTGATATCAGAGATAATCTCTTTCAAGTCAGGGCCAAACAGCGTTTTCCCCTTGAAAGGAATGTTAAGCAATTTGTTCTTGGAAGACGCATCCGCTGACCAAGATTTTAGCCAAAGCGCTCTGCGCGCCACAATAGCAAAACCAGAATTTTTCGCCGCTAACCTAGCCAATTGCAAAGTGGCGTCTAGGGTGAAAGAATTAGCCAATTTGAGAGCATGAATTCTGTCCAAAATCTCCTCATAAGAAGAATCTTTATTGAGCGCCTTTTCTAGTTCATCGAACCAGAAACACGCTGCTGTAGTGACAGGAACAATGCATGAAATTGGTTGTAGAAGGTAACCTTGCTGAACAAACATCTTTTTAAGCAAACCCTCTAATTTTTTATCCATAGGATCTTTGAAAGCACAACTATCTTCTATGGGTATAGTGGTGCGTTTGTTTAAAGTGGAAACCGCCCCCTCGACCTTGGGGACTGTCTGCCATAAGTCCTTTCTGGGGTCGACCATAGGAAACAATTTCTTAAATATGGGGGGAGGGACGAAAGGTATATCGGGCCTTTCCCATTCTTTATTTACAATGTCCGCCACCCGCTTGGGTATAGGAAAAGCTTCGGGGGGCCCCGGGACCTCTAGGAACTTGTCCATTTTACATAATTTCTCTGGAATGACCAAATTCTCACAATCCTCCAGAGTAGATAACACCTCCTTAAGCAGAGCGCGGAGATGTTCCAATTTAAATTTAAATGTAATCACATCAGGTTCAGCTTGTTGAGAAATTTTCCCTGAATCTGAAATTTCTCCCTCAGACAAAACCTCCCTGGCCCCCTCAGACTGGTGTAGGGGCACTTCAGAACCAATATCATCAGCGTCCTCATGCTCTTCAGTATTTTCTAAAACAGAGCAGTCGCGCTTTCGCTGATAAGTGGGCATTTTGGCTAAAATGTTTTTGATAGAATTATCCATTACAGCCGTTAATTGTTGCATAGTAAGGAGTATTGGCGCACTAGATGTACTAGGGGCCTCCTGAGTGGGCAAGACTGGTGTAGACGAAGGAGGGGATGATGCAGTACCATGCTTACTCCCCTCACTTGAGGAATCATCTTGGGCATCATTTTCTCTAAATTTTGTGTCACATAAATCACATCTATTTAAATGAGAAGGAACCTTGGCTTCCCCACATACAGAACACAGTCTATTTGGTAGTTCAGACATGTTAAACAGGCATAAACTTGATAACAAAGTACAAAAAACGTTTTAAAATAAAACCGTTACTGTCACTTTAAATTTTAAACTGAACACACTTTATTACTGCAAATGTGAAAAAGTATGAAGGAATTGTTCAAAATTCACCAAAATTTCACCACAGTGTCTTAAAGCCTTAAAAGTATTGCACACCAAATTTGGAAGCTTTAACCCTTAAAATAACGGAACCGGAGCCGTTTTTATATTTAACCCCTTTACAGTCCCTGGTATCTGCTTTGCTGAGACCCAACCAAGCCCAAAGGGGAATACGATACCAAATGACGCCTTCAGAAAGTCTTTTCTATGTATCAGAGCTCCTCACACATGCATCTGCATGTCATGCTTCCCAAAAACAAGTGCGCAATAGAGGCGCGAAAATGAGACTCTGCCTATGATTAGGGAAAGCCCCTAGAGAATAAGGTGTCCAATACAGTGCCTGCCGGTTATTTTACATAGTTCCCAAGATTAAAATAATTCCTCAAGGCTATGGAGTATAAAATATGCTTATATATAAATCGTTTTAGCCCAGAAAATGTCTACAGTCTTAAAAGCCCTTGTGAAGCCCTTTTTTCTCTTTATGTAATAAAAATGGCTTACCGGATCCCATAGGGAAAATGACAGCTTCCAGCATTACATCGTCTTGTTAGAAATGTGTCATACCTCAAGCAGCCAAAGTCTGCTCCCTGTTTCCCCCAACTGAAGTTAATTCCTCTCAACAGTCCTGTGTGGAAACAGCCATCGATTTTAGTAACGGTTGCTAAAATCATTTTCCTCTTACAAACAGAAATCTTCATCTCTTTTCTGTTTCAGAGTAAATAGTACATACCAGCACTATTTTAAAATAACAAACTCTTGATTGAATAATAAAAACTACAGTTAAACACCAAAAAACTCTAAGCCATCTCCGTGGAGATGTTGCCTGTACAACGGCAAAGAGAATGACTGGGGAAGGCGGAGCCTAGGAGGGATCATGTGACCAGCTTTGCTGGGCTCTTTGCCATTTCCTGTTGGGGAGGAGAATATCCCACAAGTAAGGATGACGCCGTGGACCGGACACACCTATGTTGGAGAAAACAGAATTTATGTTTACCTGATAAATTACTTTCTCCAACGGTGTGTCCGGTCCACGGCGTCATCCTTACTTGTGGGATATTCTCTTCCCCAACAGGAAATGGCAAAGAGCCCAGCAAAGCTGGTCACATGATCCCTCCTAGGCTCCGCCTACCCCAGTCATTCGACCGACGTTAAGGAGGAATATTTGCATAGGAGAAACCATATGATACCGTGGTGACTGTAGTTAAAGAAAATAAATTATCAGACCTGATTAAAAAACCAGGGCGGGCCGTGGACCGGACACACCGTTGGAGAAAGTAATTTATCAGGTAAACATAAATTCTGTTTTCTCCAACATAGGTGTGTCCGGTCCACGGCGTCATCCTTACTTGTGGGAACCAATACCAAAGCTTTAGGACACGGATGAAGGGAGGGAGCAAATCAGGTCACCTAAATGGAAGGCACCACGGCTTGCAAAACCTTTCTCCCAAAAATAGCCTCAGAAGAAGCAAAAGTATCAAACTTGTAAAATTTGGTAAAAGTGTGCAGTGAAGACCAAGTCGCTGCCCTACATATCTGATCAACAGAAGCCTCGTTCTTGAAGGCCCATGTGGAAGCCACAGCCCTAGTGGAATGAGCTGTGATTCTTTCGGGAGTCTGCCGTCCGGCAGTCTCGTAAGCCAATCTGATGATGCTTTTAATCCAAAAAGAGAGAGAGGTAGAAGTTGCTTTTTGACCTCTCCTTTTACCGGAATAAACAACAAACAAGGAAGATGTTTGTCTAAAATCCTTTGTAGCATCTAAATAGAATTTTAGAGCGCGAACAACATCCAAATTGTGCAACAAACGTTCCTTCTTCGAAACTGGTTTCGGACACAGAGAAGGTACGACTATCTCCTGGTTAATGTTTTTGTTAGAAACAACTTTTGGAAGAAAACCAGGTTTAGTACGTAAAACCACCTTATCTGCATGGAACACCAGATAAGGAGGAGAACACTGCAGAGCAGATAATTCTGAAACTCTTCTAGCAGAAGAAATTGCAACCAAAAACAAAACTTTCCAAGATAATAACTTAATATCAACGGAATGTAAGGGTTCAAACGGAACCCCCTGAAGAACTGAAAGAACTAAGTTGAGACTCCAAGGAGGAGTCAAAGGTTTGTAAACAGGCTTGATTCTAACCAGAGCCTGAACAAAGGCTTGAACATCTGGCACAGCTGCCAGCTTTTTGTGAAGTAACACAGACAAGGCAGAAATCTGTCCCTTCAAGGAACTTGCAGATAATCCTTTTTCCAATCCTTCTTGAAGGAAGGATAGAATCTTAGGAATCTTAACCTTGTCCCAAGGGAATCCTTTAGATTCACACCAACAGATATATTTTTTCCAAATTTTGTGGTAAATTTTTCTAGTTACAGGCTTTCTGGCCTGAACAAGAGTATCAATAACAGAATCTGAGAACCCTCGCTTCGATAAGATCAAGCGTTCAATCTCCAAGCAGTCAGCTGGAGTGAGACCAGATTCGGATGTTCGAACGGACCTTGAACAAGAAGGTCTCGTCTCAAAGGTAGCTTCCATGGTGGAGCCGATGACATATTCACCAGATCTGCATACCAAGTCCTGCGTGGCCACGCAGGAGCTATCAAGATCACCGACGCCCTCTCCTGATTGATCCTGGCTACCAGCCTGGGGATGAGAGGAAACGGCGGGAATACATAAGCTAGTTTGAAGGTCCAAGGTGCTACTAGTGCATCTACTAGAGTCGCCTTGGGATCCCTGGATCTGGACCCGTAGCAAGGAACTTTGAAGTTCTGACGAGAGGCCATCAGATCCATGTCTGGAATGCCCCACAGTTGAGTGATTTGGGCAAAGATTTCCGGATGGAGTTCCCACTCCCCCGGATGCAATGTCTGACGACTCAGAAAATCCGCTTCCCAATTTTCCACTCCTGGGATGTGGATTGCAGACAGGTGGCAGGAGTGAGTCTCCGCCCATTGAATGATTTTGGTCACTTCTTCCATCGCCAGGGAACTCCTTGTTCCCCCCTGATGGTTGATGTACGCAACAGTCGTCATGTTGTCTGATTGAAACCGTATGAACTTGGCCCTCGCTAGCTGAGGCCAAGCCTTGAGAGCATTGAATATCGCCCTCAGTTCCAGAATATTTATCGGTAGAAGAGATTCTTCCCGAGACCAAAGACCCTGAGCTTTCAGGGATCCCCAGACCGCGCCCCAGCCCATCAGACTGGCGTCGGTCGTGACAATGACCCACTCTGGTCTGCGGAAGGTCATCCCTTGTGACAGGTTGTCCAGGGACAGCCACCAACGGAGTGAGTCTCTGGTCCTCTGGTTTACTTGTATCTTCGGAGACAAGTCTGTATAGTCCCCATTCCACTGACTGAGCATGCACAGTTGTAATGGTCTTAGATGAATGCGCGCAAAATTAACTATGTCCATTGCCGCTACCATCAAACCTATCACTTCCATGCACTGCGCTATGGAAGGAAGAGGAACGGAATGAAGTATCCGACAAGAGTTTAGAAGTTTTGTTTTTCTGGCCTCTGTCAGAAAAATCCTCATTTCTAAGGAGTCTATTATTGTTCCCAAGAAGGGAACCCTTGTCGACGGAGATAGAGAACTCTTTTCCACGTTCACTTTCCATCCGTGAGATCTGAGAAAGGCCAGGACGATGTCCGTGTGAGCCTTTGCTTGAGGAAGGGACGACGCTTGAATCAGAATGTCGTCCAAGTAAGGTACTACAGCAATGCCCCTTGGTCTTAGCACCGCTAGAAGGGACCCTAGTACCTTTGTGAAAATCCTTGGAGCAGTGGCTAATCCGAAAGGAAGCGCCACGAACTGGTAATGCTTGTCCAGGAATGCGAACCTTAGGAACCGATGATGTTCCTTGTGGATAGGAATATGTAGATACGCATCCTTTAAATCCACCGTGGTCATGAATTGACCTTCCTGGATGGAAGGAAGAATTGTTCGAATGGTTTCCATTTTGAACGATGGAACCTTGAGAAACTTGTTTAAGATCTTGAGATCTAAGATTGGTCTGAACGTTCCCTCTTTTTTGGGAACTATGAACAGATTGGAGTAGAACCCCATCCCTTGTTCTCCTAATGGAACAGGATGAATCACTCCCATTTTTAACAGGTCTTCTACACAATGTAAGAATGCCTGTCTTTTTATGTGGTCTGAAGACAACTGAGACCTGTGGAACCTCCCCCTTGGGGGAAGCCCCTTTAATTCCAGAAGATAACCTTGGGAGACTATTTCTAGTGCCCAAGGATCCAGAACATCTCTTGCCCAAGCCTGAGCGAAGAGAGAGAGTCTGCCCCCCACCAGATCCGGTCCCGGATCGGGGGCCAACATTTCATGCTGTCTTGGTAGCAGTGGCAGGTTTCTTGGCCTGCTTTCCCTTGTTCCAGCCTTGCATTGGTCTCCAAGCTTGCTTGGCTTGAGAAGTATTACCCTCTTGCTTAGAGGACGTAGCACTTTGGGCTGGTCCGTTTCTACGAAAGGGACGAAAATTAGGTTTATTTTTGGCCTTGAAAGGCCGATCCTGAGGAAGGGCGTGGCCCTTACCCCCAGTGATATCAGAGATAATTTCTTTCAAGTCAGGGCCAAACAGCGTTTTCCCCTTGAAAGGAATGTTAAGTAGTTTGTTCTTGGAAGACGCATCAGCTGACCAAGATTTCAACCAAAGCGCTCTGCGCGCCACAATAGCAAACCCAGAATTCTTAGCCGCTAACCTCGCCAATTGCAAAGTGGCGTCTAGGGTGAAAGAATTAGCCAATTTGAGAGCACTGATTCTGTCCATAATCTCCTCATAAGGAGGAGAATCACTATCGACCGCCTTTACTAGCTCATCGAACCAGAAACACGCGGCTGTAGTGACAGGGACAATGCATGAAATTGGTTGTAGAAGGTAACCCTGCTGAACAAACATCTTTTTAAGTAAACCTTCTAATTTTTTATCCATAGGATCTTTGAAAGCACAACTATCTTCTATGGGTATAGTGGTGCGTTTGTTTAAAGTGGAAACCGCTCCCTCGACCTTGGGGACTGTCTGCCATAAGTCCTTTCTGGGGTCGACCATAGGAAACAATTTTTTAAATATGGGGGGAGGGACGAAAGGTATACCGGGCCTTTCCCATTCTTTATTTACAATGTCCGCCACCCGCTTGGGTATAGGAAAAGCTTCTGGGAGCCCCGGGACCTCTAGGAACTTGTCCATTTTACATAGTTTCTCTGGGATGACCAAATTCTCACAATCATCCAGAGTGGATAATACCTCCTTAAGCAGAGCGCGGAGATGTTCCAACTTAAATTTAAATGTAATCACATCGGGTTCAGCTTGTTGAGAAAGTTTCCCTGAATCTGAAATTTCTCCCTCAGACAAAACCTCCCTGGCCCCCTCAGACTGGTGTAGGGGCCTTTCAGAACCATTATCATCAGCGACGTCATGCTCTTCAGTATCTAAAACAGAGCAGTCGCGCTTACGCTGATAAGTGGGCATTTTGGCTAAAATGTTTTTGATAGAATTATCCATTACAGCCGTTAATTGTTGCATAGTAAGGAGTATTGGCGCGCTAGATGTACTAGGGGCCTCCTGAGTGGGCAAGACTCGTGTAGACGAAGGAGGGAATGATGCAGTACCATGCTTACTCCCCTCACTTGAGGAATCATCTTGGGCATCATTGTCATTGTCACATAAATCACATTTATTTAAATGAGAAGGAACTCTGGCTTCCCCACATTCAGAACACAGTCTATCTGGTAGTTCAGACATGTTAAACAGGCATAAACTTGATAAAGTACAAAAAACGTTTTAAAATAAAACCGTTACTGTCACTTTAAATTTTAAACTGAACACACTTTATTACTGCAATTGCGAAAAAATATGAAGGAATTGTTCAAAATTCACCAAAATTTCACCACAGTGTCTTAAAGCCTTAAAAGTATTGCACACCAAATTTGGAAGCTTTAACCCTTAAAATAACGGAACCGGAGCCGTTTTTAACTTTAACCCCTTTACAGTCCCTGGTATCTGCTTTGCTGAGACCCAACCAAGCCCAAAGGGGAATACGATACCAAATGACGCCTTCAGAAAGTCTTTTCTATGTATCAGAGCTCCTCACACATGCGACTGCATGTCATGCCTCTCAAAAACAAGTGCGCAACACCGGCGCGAAAATGAGGCTCTGCCTATGATTTGGGAAAGCCCCTAAAGAATAAGGTGTCTAAAACAGTGCCTGCCGATATAATTTTATCAAAATACCCAGATTAAATGATTCCTCAAGGCTAAATATGTGTAATATATGAATCGATTTAGCCCAGAAAAAGTCTACAGTCTTAATAAGCCCTTGTGAAGCCCTTATTTACTATCTTAATAAACATGGCTTACCGGATCCCATAGGGAAAATGACAGCTTCCAGCATTACATCGTCTTGTTAGAATGTGTCATACCTCAAGCAGCAAGAGACTGCTCACTGTTCCCCCAACTGAAGTTAATTCCTCTCAGTCCTGTGTGGAACAGCCATGGATTTTAGTAACGGTTGCTAAAATCATTTTCCTCATACAAACAGAAATCTTCATCTCTTTTCTGTTTCAGAGTAAATAGTACATACCAGCACTATTTTAAAATAACAAACTCTTGATTGAATAATAAAAACTACAGTTAAACACTAAAAAACTCTAAGCCATCTCCGTGGAGATGTTGCCTGTACAACGGCAAAGAGAATGACTGGGGTAGGCGGAGCCTAGGAGGGATCATGTGACCAGCTTTGCTGGGCTCTTTGCCATTTCCTGTTGGGGAAGAGAATATCCCACAAGTAAGGATGACGCCGTGGACCGGACACACCTATGTTGGAGAAATCAAGCGTTCAATCTCCAGTCAGTCAGCTGCAGAGAATTTAGATTTGGATGTTGGCACAGACCTTGAATGAGAAGGTCCTGTCTCAATGGAAGTTTCCACGGTGGTAGAGACGACATGTCCACTAGATCCGGATACCAAGTCTAGCGTGGCCACGCAGGCGCTATTAGAATTACTGAAGCTCTCTCCTGTTTGATTCTTGCAATCACACGAGGAAGGAGAGGAAATGGTGGAAACACATAAGCCAGGTTGAACGACCAAGGTACTGCTAGGGCATCTATCAATACAGCCTGGGGATCCCTTGACCTGGATCCGTAACGTGGAAGTTTGGCATTCTGTCGAGATGCCATCAGATCCAATTCCGGTGTGCCCCATTGTCGAATCAATGATGCAAACACCTCCGGATGGAGTTCCCACTCCCCCGGATGAAAAGTCTGACGACTTAGAAAATCCGCTTCCCAGTTCTCTACTCCTGGGATATAGATTGCTGATAGATGGCAAGAGTGAGCCTCCGCCCATCGGATTATCTTTGAAACCTCTATCATCGCTAGAAAACTCATTGTACCCCCTTGATGATTGATATATGCTACAGTCGTGAGATTGTCAGACTGCAATCTTATGAATTTGGCCAAAGCCAACTGAGGCCATGCCTGAAGCGCGTTGAATATTGCTCGGTAGTAGAGACTTCACCTGAGTCCAAACACCCTGAGCCTTCAGGGAATTCCAGACTGCACCCCAGTCCAAGAGGCTGGCGTCCGTCGTCACTATTACCCATGATGGCCTGTGGAAGCACATTCCCTAGGACAGATGATCCTGTGACAACCACCAAAGAAGAGAGAGTCTCAGATAAATCTGGATCAAGAGACCAGAGGAGATAAATTTGCATAATACCTATTCCACTGTCTGAGCATGCACAGCTGCAGTGGCCTGAGATGAAAGCGAGCAAACTGAATGATGTCCATTGCCGCTACCATTAATCCAATGACCTCCATACACTGAGCCACTGATGGCCGAGGAATGGACTGAAGTGCTCGGCAAGTATTTAGAATTTTTGATTTTCTGACCTCCGTTAGAAATATTTTCATGTCTACCGAGTCTATCAAAGTTCCCAAGAATGGAACGCTTGTTTGTGGAACTAGTGAACTCTTTTCTATATTCACTTTCCAACCGTGAGTTCTTAGAAATGACAACACTATGTCTGTGTGAGATTTGGTCAGATGATAAGTTGACGCCTGGATCAAAATATCGTCCAGATAGGGCGCCACTGCAATGCCCCACGGTCTAAGAACCGCTAGAGGGGACCCTAGCACCTTTGTGAAGATTCTGGGAGCTGTGGCTAACCCGAAGGGAAGTGCCACAAACTGATAATTTTTGTCCAGAAAGGCAAACCTTAGAAACTGATGATGATCGTTGTGGATAGGAATGTGAAGATACGCATCCTTCAGGTCTATTAGTAAAATTGATTGTATAGTCTCCATCTTGAACGATGGGACTCTGAGAAATTTGTTTAGACATTTGAGATCTAAAATCGGTCTTAAAGTTCCCTCTTTTTTGGGAACCACAAACAGATTTGAGTAAAACCCCTGTCCCTGTTCCAGTTTTGGAACTGGACAAATTACTCCCATGGTATAGAGGTCTTTTACACAGCGTAAGAACGCCTCTTTTTGTCTGGTCTACAGACAATCGTGAAATATGAAATCTCACTCTTGGGAGAAAATCCTTGAATTGCAGCTGGTACCCCTGGGTTACAATTTCCAATGACCAGGGATCCTGAACATCCCTTGCCCAAGCCTGAGCAAAGAGAGAAAGTCTGCCCCCTACTAAATCCGGTCCCGGATCTGGGGCTGCCCCTTCATGCTGTCTTGGTAGCAGCAGCGGGCTTCTTGGCTTGTTTACCTTTATTCCAGGCCTGGTTAGGTCTCCAGACAGACTTGGATTGAGCAAAATTTCCTTCCTGCTTAGTGGAGAAAGAGGAAGCAGAGGGTATTCCTTTAAAATTTCGAAAGGAACGAAAATTTTGTTTACCCCTCATCTTAAAGGACTTGTCCTGGGGTAGGGCGTGACCCTTACCTCCAGTAGCTCCTCTGATAAAGAAGGAGCTAAAAATAGCAAATTCCTTTGAAACGCGTAAGGTGTAAGGGGCTCACATATTGAGCTCTCTTTTTTTTCTGTCGGACTTTGACTATCAAACCCTGAGACCATACTTCAAAATTAGGTTGCAACCGGCCGGTACAACCACTTTGGGTAACATTCCTTGTTATACAAGGAATAGGATCACCCTTCCACTATTTGATATTTGAGTATATGTTTTAAAGTTACCTCATTATCATTGAGGTTCATCAATGTAAGTTTGAATTTGGCTGACATTTTTTTTATGCACTTTTAGTAATAAAAACAATATTACACTATGACCTGTCACTCTCTCTCCTTTGCATGATATTGAGCCATTTGCTGGGGAGTATATTTGTGCACCAACCTTTCCCCTTGCCTGGAGACGATTGCCATATTGAATTGGGGTGGATAACAGTTTGAAGACAACAGGGGCGGAGCTTGGTACCAGAACGGAACCTTTCAATATTTACAACATCTATTGAGCATCGACCTGATCGTGTCTCACACTTACCTCATATGATTGGGGGTGTGTCTTGTAAGTAGCATATATAAGCCTTAGTGGATATCGACTATTTTGAAACCCTTGAACTGTTAAAGACTAAGCATCACATCTCGCAATTTTGGATTATTATTGCTGTTATCCGCATTACTCACTTGCAATATAGAATTATCATTTTTTGTTTTTAGGTTTTCATTTTGGAAAAAAATAGGAAAAGAATCATTACAGCTACTAGTATTGTCATCTTTAGGCACATTATTACCATTATTGTGAGGTTTGTTTGTTTTTTTGATCAGTAAGTTCCCATTGTGACCAAATATATTTGTGGTGGGCAGACTAACTGGCGCTGAATTCCTTCCAGCACTCTTCTTTACACTCATTTTATTTGAGGGATTACCTGGAAAGGGTTCTTCCGCCTACTGGAAGGTTCATTCACAGCAGCTAGCTATTTGTTTTTCCCATCTATAGTACACTCATATGAATGTAAATGTGTTTTGATATGAGCACTAGTCTCTATTTTTAATCCCTGATAGATCTTTGGATTCCATACAAGTTTCTATATTCCACGAGATTATATTGAATAACCCATTCACATGTACACATTTATGTATGCATTTATTCATATGTGAAATTTTGTCATTTTTATTGAGGTCAGATATTATTCTATTTTTATTAACTTTATATCTCAGAACCAATACAAGTATTGTGTGAATTAAATATTGAATTATAGATTGCACTGTAGTTTTGCGCACCCATCGCCAGGAAGCTTGCAGCTGTACTTGTTACATTTGCATTCTACTTCCCATATATATATATTTATATTTTCCTCTGGATATATGTGTCCCGTTAGTTAATTTCATTACCCCAACTAGGATAGCATAGATCTGTTTACGTTACCCATCTGTTCAACATGAGTGTTGCTAGTCCTAGAAGAGAAGACATTTATATATACACTGTGCTAACATAGGTTACTTTCGTGGCAGCTACATAGCTATATTATGTATCAAATATTTTTGAGCTTCCTTGTTTTTATGCCTTGTGTATATGTATCTCTTCTTTGCAAAGATAGAGTCCCATTTGTAATGTACTTTATTCATTAAATTTGTGTGTATTTTTAAGACTGCTTGACTCCCTATTTTTTTTTAGCAAGGATGTATTAATCTTACTTGGCAGCTTCCTCTTTGCTCTAATTCTGAAAGTGTATGAGAGTCTGCTCTATTATAATAATGTACTAATTATCTGTAATGAAGGTATTTGAGAGTTAGATTTTTTTTCCATATGTAACTATGACATTTTCACTGTAAATAATACAAACGTAAGTGTTTTTAAATTATTAATTGATTGCAGGCTGCTGTGCCTTTAAATAGAAAGCCTGTGCAGTGCTAGGAATCCTATGATTAAGTGCCTGTGAGGGCACAAAATTATTGAGGAGGATTTGTGGCCATGTACTGATTATTTTAAACCGGATTAAATAAAGTTTTTGTTTTTACCAGCCCTCTCTTTTTGGTGCCACTTGTTGTGCGGCTGTACACTTCTTTTTTCTGGTGTTGTGGACTGCTCCACTTCCGCTTTTCGTAGGAACTACAGCGTTTACAGGACCTGCAGCGGTGAGGAAAGTGTGTGAAGTTAGATTTTATTCCTTCACATATCTAAATCTTCCTGAAAAAAAGAATGCAGAGGCTGGCTGGATAACATTTGTACCAGATCTGTGTACCAAGTCCTGTGAGGCAATGTCAGAGCATTTAGAGACCCTATCTAATTTTATACTGGCTTTTATTATGGATAGTAAAACAAAGGGAGGAAAGGTGTAAACCAGACTGAATGACCAAGGAACCACTAGTGTATCTATTAAGAGTCGCTTGTGGATCTCAAGATCTCACACAGAAGTGCATTTTGCTATTTCGGGACAATATGAATGCCGAAGACAGTGGCACAGATATTAGTGTGTTGCGCTTTCACAATAATAAATCCGGCTCAGAAAATTGCTTTATGCGGCTTGATGCTGGCATCTTCGACATTACAATCAGCCCGAAATGGCAGAATGCACGTCAAATGACTGAGGAAGTCCGCTTCCAAATTAACCACACCCTGAATGTGAAAATCATGCAGTGATGATGTTCTGCCCAAGTCAGGATGGAAGCTACAGTTTTCATTGCTAAGACGCTTTAAGTATTGTCTTGGCGATTGGTAGTGAACTGCTTGTGCAATGCCGCCCCCTGCAGATTCCCGGCCAATCAGCCACTAGCAGGGGGTGTAAATCAACCAGATCGTATCTGAAAGGGTTGATTGCTGTCCGCCGCATCAGAGAAGGCGGACGAGTTAAGGAGCAGCGGTCTTAAGACTGATGCTTCTTAAATGCTGTTTCCGGGCGAACCTCAAGGCTCGCACAGAAATAGGGGGATCAAGGGCCATTCGGCCCTTGTTAAATTAGCCTCAAGGTCTTGTCTTGAAGTCTAAAAAAGATTGGAGATTATTAGAATCTTCATTCCACTGTTGCAACATTTGAAGCTGCAAAGAACGTAAGTAGAATCTGGCAAAGGGTATGACATCTTTGCATCATGAAATAAACTTCCAAAATAGGCAGTAAACACAAGGATTGTGAAAGAATTAAAAATGCTTGGGACATACAAAAAGCTAGCATGTACTATGGGTAGAGACTTGGTGGGCCTTTTTGGTTCTTCGAAACACAGAATTTAAAAGGTAGATATCTGAAGCTGCTACAATGAGACCAACTTCTCCTGGATCAGGAATACATAGACAAGGCCAATAGGAGGAGGCTGCAGGATAAATCTGAGAGACAACTGAGGCAGACTAGTGCCAAACTCCCAGGAGGAGATTTTCTCTCACTGCCAGTTCTATACCCCTTTGTCCTATTCCCAGCTCTCTGAAGGAGATAATTGGTCTCAAATTAGTCTGAGAACCCGATCAGGACTTCAGGTTTCACCATCACTCCTTGCTGGAAGAAAAAATAAATTTGACTAAAATCGTGGGAAAGTGGGAGGGATTCAAGTTTTGTTGTGTGGGGTGTTTTCCTTCTCCTTTAGGATTGCAACCTTAGGAAAGATAATTACAGCCAGACTTTTTTTTAATTAGTGTGGTAGAGGAGAAGGGGAAGCAAAGATGACCTTTATACATATATATTTACAATAATAAAAAAAGCCAAGAAAAGTAAAACAAATTAGAAGTCATGGCATTGTGGCTTGTAGAATCTGTCAAGAACTTATGTAAGCAAAGAAAAACGTACATACCTTCAAGTAACTCAACTTGTTGATGAACCAAAAGCTGGTCAATCTGTCAAAAAAGGACATAAAATATATTACTTTGTTATAACATACACACACACATACATATAAAAAAGTTAAAGAAACTGGAACCAAGTACTATTAAGCACTCATGGTCCTAATGTGTATCTTAATTAATTGGTGTAGTTAAAAACTAAAAATATTTATTAGGAATTAACGTTAAAATGGGTTTGATATTTTTTAGATGAGTAGTAATTTGTTCAAGTGGAGATTTCCCACTAATGCTACGCAAATCAAATCTTTAAATGGGACAGTCAACACAAGAATTTGTGTCTAAAAAGATAGATAATCCCTTTATTACCCATTACCCAGTTTTGCATAAACACTGTTATAGAAACATACTTTTTACCTCTGTAATTACCTTGTATCTATGCCTTTGCAAACTGCCCCCTTATTTCAGTTCTTTTGACAGACTTGCATTTTAGCCAATCAGTGCTGACTCCTAGCTAACTTCATGTGCGTTAGCTCAATGTTATCTATTTGACACACATTCCTATGCCCTCTAGTGGTGAAAAACTGTCAAAAAGCATTCAGATTAGAGCCAGCCTTCAAGGTCTAAGAAATTAGTGTATGAGCCTACCTAGGTTTAGCTTTCAACTAAGAATACCAAAAGAACAAAGCAAAAAATTGGTGATAAAAGTAAATTGAAAAGTTGTTTAAAATTGCATGCCCTATCTGAATCATGAAAGTTTATTTTGGACTTGACTGTCCCTTTAAGCCAAACCACCCAGGTATTTGGATTACTGTTCCGTGTGTGACCCGAGAATAAACAAGGAAGCAGAATAACATAATTTATGTAAGAACTTACCTGATAAATTCATTTCTTTCATATTAGCAAGAGTCCATGAGCTAGTGACGTATGGGATATACATTCCTACCAGGAGGGGCAAAGTTTCCCAAACCTCAAAATGCCTATAAATACACCCCTCACCACACCCACAATTCAGTTTAACGAATAGCCAAGAAGTGGGGTGATAAAAAAGTGCGAAAGCATATAAAATAAGGAATTGGAATAATTGTGCTTTATACAAAAATCATAACCACCACAAAAAAAGGGCGTGCCTCATGGACTCTTGCTAATATGAAAGAAATGAATTTATCAGGTAAGTTCTTACATAAATTATGTTTTCTTTCATGTAATTAGCAAGAGTCCATGAGCTAGTGACGTATGGGATAATGATTACCCAAGATGTGGATCTTTCCACGCAAGAGTCACTAGAGAGGGAGGGATAAAATAAAGACAGCCAATTCCTGCTGAAAATAATCCACACCCAAAATAAAGTTTAAAGAAAAACATAAGCAGAAGATTCAAACTGAAACCGCTGCCTGAAGTACTTTTCTACCAAAAACTGCTTCAGAAGAAGAAAATACATCAAAATGGTAGAGTTTAGTAAAAGTATGCAAAGAGGACCAAGTTGCTGCTTTGCAAATCTGATCAATCGAAGCTTCATTCCTAAACGCCCAGGAAGTAGAAACTGACCTAGTAGAATGAGCTGCAATCCTTTGAGGCGGAGTTTTACCCGACTCAACATAGGCAAAATGAATTAAAGATTTCAACCAAGATGCCAAAGAAATGGCAGAAGCTTTCTGGCCTTTTCTAGAACCGGAAAAGATAACAAATAAACTAAACTAGAAGTCTTTCGGAAAGACTTAGTAGCTTCAACATAATATTTCAAAGCTCTAACAACATCCAAAGAATGCAACGATTTCTCCTTAGAATTCTTAGGATTAGGACATAATGAAGGAACCACAATTTCTCTACTAATGTTGTTGGAATTCACAACTTTAGGTAAAAATTCAAAAGAAGTTCGCAACACCGCCTTATCCTGATGAAAAATCAGAAAAGGAGACTCACAAGAAAGAGTAGATAATTCAGAAACTCTTCTGGCAGAAGAGATTGCCAAAAGGAACAAAACTTTCCAAGAAAGTAATTTAATGTCCAATGAATGTATAGGTTCAAACGGAGGAGCTTGAAGAGCCCCCAGAACCAAATTCAAACTCCAAGGTGGAGAAATTGACTTAATGACAGGTTTTATACGAACCAAAGCTTGTACAAAACAATGAATATCAGGAAGATTAGCAATCTTTCTGTGAAAAAGAACAGAAAGAGCAGAGATTTGTCCTTTCAAAGAACTTGCGGATAAACCTTTATCTAAACCATCCTGAAGAAACTGTAAAATTCTCGGGATTCTAAAAGAATGCCAAGAAAAATGATGAGAAAGACACCAAGAAATATAAGTCCTCCAGACTCTATAATATATCTCTCTGGATACAGATTTACGAGCCTGTAACATAGTATTAATCACAGAGTCAGAGAAACCTCTTTGACCAAGAATCAAGCGTTCAATCTCCATACCTTTAAATTTAAGGATTTGAGATCCTGATGGAAAAAAGGACCTTGCGACAGAAGGTCTGGTCGCAGCGGAAGAGTCCACGGATGGCAAGAGGCCATCCGGACAAGATCCGCATACCAAAACCTGTGAGGCCATGCCGGAGCTACCAGCAGAACAAACGAGCATTCCTTCAGAATCTTGGAGATTACTCTTGGAAGAAGAACTAGAGGCGGAAAGATATAAGCAGGATGATACTTCCAAGGAAGTGATAATTCATCCACTGCTTCCGCCTGAGGATCCCGGGATCTGGACAGATACCTGGGAAGTTTCTTGTTTAGATGAGACGCCATCAGATCTATTTCTGGAAGCTCCCACATTTGAACAATCTGAAGAAATACCTCTGGGTGAAGAGACCATTCGCCCGGATGCAACGTTTGGCGACTGAGATAATCCGCTTCCCAATTGTCTATACCTGGGATATGAACCGCAGAGATTAGACAGGAGCTGGATTCCGCCCAAACCAGAATTCGAGATACTTCTTTCATAGCCAGAGGACTGTGAGTCCCTCCTTGATGATTGATGTATGCCACAGTTGTGACATTGTCTGTCTGAAAGCAAATGAACAATTCTCTCTTCAGAAGAGGCCAAGACTGAAGAGCTCTGAAAATTGCACGGAGTTCCAAAATATTGATCGGTAATCTCACCTCCTGAGATTCCCAAACTCCTTGTGCCGTCAGAGATCCCCACACAGCTCCCCAACCTGTGAGACTTGCATCTGTTGAAATTACAGTCCAGGTAGGAAGCACAAAAGAAGCCCCCTGAATTAAACGATGGTGATCTGTCCACCACGTTAGAGAGTGTCGTACAATCGGTTTTAAAGATATTAATTGAGATATCTTTGTGTAATCCTTGCACCATTGATTCAGCATACAGAGCTGAAGAGGTCGCATGTGAAAACGAGCAAAGGGGATCGCGTCCGATGCAGCAGTCATAAGACCTAGAATTTCCATGCATAAGGCTACCGAAGGGAATGATTGTGACTGAAGGTTTCGACAAGCTGAAATCAATTTTAGACGTCTCTTGTCTGTTAAAGACAGAGTCATGGACACTGAATCTATCTGGAAACCCAGAAAGGTTACCCTTGTCTGAGGAATCAATGAACTTTTTGGTGAATTGATCCTCCAACCATGATCTTGAAGAAACAACACAAGTCGATTCGTATGAGATTCTGCTAAATGTAAAGACTGAGCAAGTACCAAGATATCGTCCAAATAAGGAAATACCACAATACCCTGTTCTCTGATTACAGACAGAAGGGCACCGAGAACCTTTGTAAAAATTCTTGGAGCTGTAGCTAGGCCAAACGGCAGAGCCACAAACTGGTAATGCTTGTCCAGAAAAGAGAATCTCAGGAACTGATAATGATCTGGATGAATCGGAATATGCAGATATGCATCCTGTAAATCTATTGTGGACATATAATGCCCTTGCTGAACAAAAGGCAAGATAGTCCTTACAGTTACCATTTTGAACGTTGGTATCCTTACATAACGATTCAATATTTTTAGATCCAGAACTGGTCTGAAGGAATTCTCCTTCTTTGGTACAATGAAGAGATTTGAATAAAACCCCATCCCCTGTTCCAGAACTGGAACTGGCATAATTACTCCAGCCAACTCCAGATCTGAAACACAATTCAGAAATGCTTGAGCTTTCACTGGATTTACTGGGACACGGGAAAGAAAAAAACATAATTTATGTAAGAACTTACCTGATAAATTCATTTCTTTCATATTAGCAAGAGTCCATGAGCTAGTGACGTATGGGATATACATTCCTACCAGGAGGAGCAAAGTTTCCCAAACCTCAAAATGCCTATAAATACACCCCTCACCACACCCACAATTCAGTTTAACGAATAGCCAAGAAGTGGGGTGATAAAAAAGTGCGAAAGCATATAAAATAAGGAATTGGAATAATTGTGCTTTATACAAAATCATAACCACCACAAAAAAAGGGCGGGCCTCATGGACTCTTGCTAATATGAAAAATGAATTTATCAGGTAAGTTCTTACATAAATTATGTTTTCTTTCATGTAATTAGCAAGAGTCCATGAGCTAGTGACGTATGGGATAATGATTACCCAAGATGTGGATCTTTCCACACAAGAGTCACTAGAGAGGGAGGGATAAAATAAAGACAGCCAATTCCTGCTGAAAATAATCCACACCCAAAATAAAGTTTAACGAAAAACATAAGCAGAAGATTCAAACTGAAACCGCTGCCTGAAGTACTTTTCTACCAAAAACTGCTTCAGAAGAAGAAAATACATCAAAATGGTAGAATTTAGTAAAAGTATGCAAAGAGGACCAAGTTGCTGCTTTGCAAATCTGATCAACCGAAGCTTCATTCCTAAACGCCCAGGAAGTAGAAACTGACCTAGTAGAATGAGCTGTAATTCTCTGAGGCGGAGTATTACCCGACTCAACATAGGCAAAATGAATTAAAGATTTCAACCAAGATGCCAAAGAAATGGCAGAAGCTTTCTGGCCTTTTCTAGAACCGGAAAAGATAACAAATAGACTAGAAGTCTTTCGGAAAGATTTAGTAGCTTCAACATAATATTTCAAAGCTCTAACAACATCCAAAGAATGCAACGATTTCTCCTTAGAATTCTTAGGATTAGGACATAATGAAGGAACCACAATTTCTCTACTAATGTTGTTGGAATTCACAACTTTAGGTAAAAATTCAAAAGAAGTTCGCAACACCGCCTTATCCTGATGAAAAATCAGAAAAGGAGATTCACAAGAAAGAGCAGATAATTCAGAAACTCTTCTGGCAGAAGAGATCGCCAAAAGGAACAAAACTTTCCAAGAAAGTAATTTAATGTCCAATGAATGCATAGGTTCAAACGGAGGAGCTTGAAGAGCCCCCAGAACCAAATTCAAACTCCAAGGAGGAGAAATTGACTTAATGACAGGTTTTATACGAACCAAAGCTTGTACAAAACAATGAATATCAGGAAGAATAGCAATCTTTCTGTGAAAAAGAACAGAAAGAGCAGAGATTTGTCCTTTCAAGGAACTTGCGGACAAACCTTTATCTAAACCATCCTGAAGAAACTGTAAAATTCTCGGTAATCTAAAAGAATGCCAAGAAAAATGATGAGAAATACACCAAGAAATATAAGTTTTCCAGACTCTATAATATATCTCTCTAGATACAGATTTACGAGCCTGTAACATAGTATTAATCACAGAGTCAGAGAAACCTCTTTGACGAAGAATCAAGCGTTCAATCTCCATACCTTTAAATTTAAGGATTTCAGATCCTGATGGAAAAAAGGACCTTGTGACAGAAGGTCTGGTCTTAACGGAAGAGTCCACGGTTGGCAAGAGGCCATCCGGACAAGATCCGCATACCAAAACCTGTGAGGCCATGCCGGAGCTACCAGCAGAACAAACGAGCATTCCTTCAGAATCTTGGAGATTACTCTTGGAAGAAGAACTAGAGGCGGAAAGATATAGGCAGGATGATACTTCCAAGGAAGTGATAATGCATCCACTGCTTCCGCCTGAGGATCCCGGGATCTGGACAGATACCTGGGAAGTTTCTTGTTTAGATGGGACGCCATCAAATCTATTTCTGGAAGTTCCCACATTTGAACAATCTGAAGAAATACCTCTGGGTGAAGAGACCATTCGCCCGGATGCAACGTTTGGCGACTGAGATAATCCGCTTCCCAATTGTCTACACCTGGGATATGAACCGCAGAGATTAGACAGGAGCTGGATTCCGCCCAAACCAAAATTCAAGATACTTCTTTCATAGCCAGAGGACTGTGAGTCCCTCCTTGATGATTGATGTATGCCACAGTTGTGACATTGTCTGTCTGAAAACAAATGAACGATTCTCTCTTCAGAAGAGGCCAAAACTGAAGAGCTCTGAAAATTGCACGGAGTTCCAAAATATTGATCGGTAATCTCACCTCCTGAGATTCCCAAACTCCTTGTGCCGTCAGAGATCCCCACACAGCTCCCCAACCTGTGAGACTTGCATCTGTTGAAATTACAGTCCAGGTCGGAAGCACAAAAGAAGCCCCCTGAATTAAACGATGGTGATCTGTCCACCACGATGGAGAGTGTCGAACAATCGGTTTTAAAGATATTAATTGAGATATCTTTGTGTAATCCTTGCACCATTGATTCAGCATACAAAGCTGAAGAGGTCGCATGTGAAAACGAGCAAAGGGGATCGCGTCCGATGCAGCAGTCATAAGACCTAGAATTTCCATGCATAAGGCTACCGAAGGGAATGATTGTGACTGAAGGTTTCGACAAGCTGCAATCAGTTTTAGACGTCTCTTGTCTGTTAAAGACAGAGTCATGGACACTGAATCTATCTGGAAACCCAGAAAGGTTACCCTTGTCTGAGGAATCAATGAACTTTTTGGTAAATTGATCCTCCAACCATGATCTTGAAGAAACAACACAAGTCGATTCGTATGAAATTCTGCTAAATGTAAAGACTGAGCAAGTACCAAGATATCGTCCAAATAAGGAAATACCACAATACCCTGTTCTCTGATTACAGATAGAAGGGCACCGAGAACCTTTGTAAAAATTCTTGGAGCTGTAGCTAGGCCAAACGGCAGAGCCACAAACTGGTAATGCTTGTCCAGAAAAGAGAATCTCAGGAACTGATAATGATCTGGATGAATCGGAATATGCAGATATGCATCCTGTAAATCTATTGTGGACATATAATTCCCTTGCTGAACAAAAGGCAAGATAGTCCTTACAGTTACCATCTTGAACGTTGGTATCCTTACATAACGATTCAATATTTTTAGATCCAGAACTGGTCTGAAGGAATTCTCCTTCTTTGGTACAATGAAGAGATTTGAATAAAACCCCATCCCCTGTTCCTGAACTGGAACTGGCATAATTACTCCAGTCAACTCTAGATCTGAAACACAATTCAGAAATGCTTGAGCTTTTACTGGATTTACTGGGACACGGGAAAGAAAAAATCTCTTTGCAGGAGGTCTCATCTTGAAACCAATTCTGTACCCTTCTGAAACAATGTTCTGAATCCAAAGATTGTGAACAGAATTGATCCAAATTTCTTTGAAAAAAACGTAACCTGCCCCCTACCAGCTGAGCTGGAATGAGGGCCGCACCTTCATGTGGACTTAGAAGCAGGGTTTGCCTTTCTGGCTGGCTTGGATTTATTCCAGATTGGAGATGGTTTCCAAACTGATACTGCTCCTGAGGATGAAGGATCAAACTTTTGTTCTTTGTTGAAACGAAAGGAACGAAAACGATTATTAGCCCTGTTTTTACCTTTAGATTTTTTATCCTGTGGTAAAAAAGTTCCTTTCCCACCAGTAACAGTTGAAATAATAGAATCCAACTGAGAACCAAATAATTTGTTACCCTGGAAAGAAATGGAAAGTAGAGTTGATTTAGAAGCCATATCAGCATTCCAAGCCTTAAGCCATAAAGCTCTTCTAGCTAAAATAGCTAGACATAAACCTGACATCAACTCTGATAATATCAAAGATAGCATCACAGATAAAATTATTAGCATGCTGAAGAAGAAGAATAATATCATGAGAATCATGATGTGTTACTTGTTGCGCTAAAGTTTCCAACCAAAAAGTTGAAGCTGCAGCAACATCAGCCAAAGATATAGCAGGTCTAAGAAGATTACCTGAACACAGATAAGCTTTTCTTAGAAAGGATTCAATTTTCCTATCTAAAGGATCCTTAAACGAAGTACCATCTGACGTAGGAATAGTAGTACGTTTAGCAAGGGTAGAAATAGCCCCATCAACTTTAGGGATCTTGTCCCAAAATTCTAATCTGTCAGACGGCACAGGATATAATTGCTTAAAACGTTTAGAAGGAGTAAATGAATTACCCAATTTATCCCATTCTTTGGAAATTACTGCAGAAATAGCATTAGGAACAGGAAAAACTTCTGGAATAACCACAGGAGATTTAAATACCTTATCCAAACGTTGAGAATTAGTATCAAGAGGACCAGAATCCTCTATTTCTAAAGCAATTAGAACTTCTTTAAGTAAAGAACGAATAAATTCCATTTTAAATAAATATGAAGATTTATCAGCATCAACCTCTGAGACAGAATCCTCTGAACCAGAAGAGTCATCAGAATGATGATGTTCATTTAAAAATTCATCTGTAGGGAGAGAAGTTTTAAAAGATTTTTTACGTTTACTAGAAGGAGAAATAACAGACATAGCCTTCTTTATGGATTCAGAAACAAAATCTCTTATGTTATCAGGAACATTCTGCACCTTAGATGTTGAAGGAACTGCAACAGGCAATGGTACTTTACTAAAGGAAAAATTATCTGCATTAACAAGTTTGTCATGACAATCAATACAAACAACAGCTGGAGGAATAGCTACCAAAAGTTTACAGCAGATACACTTAGCTTTGGTAGATCCAGCACTAGACAGCGATTTTCCTGTAGTATCTTCTGACTCAGATGCAACGTGAGACATCTTGCAATATGTAAGAGAAAAAACAACATATAAAGCAAAATTGATCAAATTCCTTAAATGACAGTTTCAGGAATGGGAAAAAATGCCAAAGAACAAGCTTCTAGCAACCAGAAGCAATGAAAAAACAGAATTTATGTTTACCTGATAAATTACTTTCTCCAACGGTGTGTCCGGTCCACGGCGTCATCCTTACTTGTGGGATATTCTCTTCCCCAACAGGAAATGGCAAAGAGCCCAGCAAAGCTGGTCACATGATCCCTCCTAGGCTCCGCCTACCCCAGTCATTCGACCGACGTTAAGGAGGAATATTTGCATAGGAGAAACCATATGATACCGTGGTGACTGTAGTTAAAGAAAATAAATTATCAGACCTGATTAAAAAACCAGGGCGGGCCGTGGACCGGACACACCGTTGGAGAAAGTAATTTATCAGGTAAACATAAATTCTGTTTTCTCCAACATAGGTGTGTCCGGTCCACGGCGTCATCCTTACTTGTGGGAACCAATACCAAAGCTTTAGGACACGGATGATGGGAGGGAGCAAATCAGGTCACCTAGATGGAAGGCACCACGGCTTGCAAAACCTTTCTCCCAAAAATAGCCTCAGAAGAAGCAAAAGTATCAAACTTGTAAAATTTGGTAAAAGTGTGCAGTGAAGACCAAGTCGCTGCCCTACATATCTGATCAACAGAAGCCTCGTTCTTGAAGGCCCATGTGGAAGCCACAGCCCTAGTGGAATGAGCTGTGATTCTTTCGGGAGGCTGCCGTCCGGCAGTCTCGTAAGCCAATCTGATGATGCTTTTAATCCAAAAAGAGAGAGAGGTAGAAGTTGCTTTTTGACCTCTCCTTTTACCGGAATAAACAACAAACAAGGAAGATGTTTGTCTAAAATCCTTTGTAGCATCTAAATAGAATTTTAGAGCGCGAACAACATCCAAATTGTGCAACAAACGTTCCTTCTTCGAAACTGGTTTCGGACACAGAGAAGGTACGATAATCTCCTGGTTAATGTTTTTGTTAGAAACAACTTTTGGAAGAAAACCAGGTTTAGTACGTAAAACCACCTTATCTGCATGGAACACCAGATAAGGAGGAGAACACTGCAGAGCAGATAATTCTGAAACTCTTCTAGCAGAAGAAATTGCAACCAAAAACAAAACTTTCCAAGATAATAACTTAATATCAACGGAATGTAAGGGTTCAAACGGAACCCCCTGAAGAACTGAAAGAACTAAGTTGAGACTCCAAGGAGGAGTCAAAGGTTTGTAAACAGGCTTGATTCTAACCAGAGCCTGAACAAAGGCTTGAACATCTGGCACAGCTGCCAGCTTTTTGTGAAGTAACACAGACAAGGCAGAAATCTGTCCCTTCAGGGAACTTGCAGATAATCCTTTTTCCAATCCTTCTTGAAGGAAGGATAGAATCTTAGGAATCTTAACCTTGTCCCAAGGGAATCCTTTAGATTCACACCAACAGATATATTTTTTCCAAATGTTGTGGTAAATCTTTCTAGTTACAGGCTTTCTGGCCTGAACAAGAGTATCGATAACAGAATCTGAGAACCCTCGCTTCGATAAGATCAAGCGTTCAATCTCCAAGCAGTCAGCTGGAGTGAGACCAGATTCGGATGTTCGAACGGACCTTGAACAAGAAGGTCTCGTCTCAAAGGTAGCTTCCATGGTGGAGCCGATGACATATTCACCAGATCTGCATACCAAGTCCTGCGTGGCCACGCAGGAGCTATCAAGATCACCGACGCCCTTTCCTGATTGATCCTGGCTACCAGCCTGGGGATGAGAGGAAACGGCGGGAATACATAAGCTAGTTTGAAGGTCCAAGGTGCTACTAGTGCATCCACTAGAGCCGCCTTGGGATCCCTGGATCTGGACCCGTAGCAAGGAACTTTGAAGTTCTGACGAGAGGCCATCAGATCCATGTCTGGAATGCCCCACAGTTGAGTGACTTGGGCAAAGATTTCCGGATGGAGTTCCCACTCCCCCGGATGCAATGTCTGACGACTCAGAAAATACGCTTCCCAATTTTCCACTCCTGGGATGTGGATAGCAGACAGGTGGCAGGAGTGAGACTCCGCCCATAGAATGATTTTGGTCACTTCTTCCATCGCCAGGGAACTCCTTGTTCCCCCCTGATGGTTGATGTACGCAACAGTTGTCATGTTGTCTGATTGAAACCGTATGAACTTGGCCCTCGCTAGCTGAGGCCAAGCCTTGAGAGCATTGAATATCGCTCTCAGTTCCAGAATATTTATCGGTAGAAGAGATTCTTCCCGAGACCAAAGACCCTGAGCTTTCAGGGATCCCCAGACCGCGCCCCAGCCCATCAGACTGGCGTCGGTCGTGACAATGACCCACTCTGGTCTGCGGAAGGTCATCCCTTGTGACAGGTTGTCCAGGGACAGCCACCAACGGAGTGAGTCTCTGGTCCTCTGATTTACTTGTATCCTCGGAGACAAGTTTGTATAGTCCCCATTCCACTGACTGAGCATGCACAGTTGTAATGGTCTTAGATGAATGCGCGCAAAAGGAACTATGTCCATTGCCGCTACCATCAAACCTATCACTTCCATGCACTGCGCTATGGAAGGAAGAGGAACGGAATGAAGTATCCGACAAGAGTCTAGAAGTTTTGTTTTTCTGGCCTCTGTCAGAAAAATCTTCATTTCTAAGGAGTCTATTATTGTCCCCAAGAAGGGAACCCTTGTTGACGGAGATAGAGAACTCTTTTCCACGTTCACTTTCCATCCGTGAGATCTGAGAAAGGCCAGGACAATGTCCGTGTGAGCCTTTGCTTGAGGAAGGGACGACGCTTGAATCAGAATGTCGTCCAAGTAAGGTACTACAGCAATGCCCCTTGGTCTTAGCACAGCTAGAAGGGACCCTAGTACCTTTGTGAAAATCCTTGGAGCAGTGGCTAATCCGAAAGGAAGCGCCACGAACTGGTAATGCTTGTCCAGGAATGCGAACCTTAGGAACCGATGATGTTCCTTGTGGATAGGAATATGTAGATACGCATCCTTTAAATCCACCGTGGTCATGAATTGACCTTCCTGGATGGAAGGAAGAATTGTTCGAATGGTTTCCATTTTGAACGATGGAACCTTGAGAAACTTGTTTAAGATCTTGAGATCTAAGATTGGTCTGAACGTTCCCTCTTTTTTGGGAACTATGAACAGATTGGAGTAGAACCCCATCCCTTGTTCTCCTAATGGAACAGGATGAATCACTCCCATTTTTAACAGGTCTTTCTACACAACGTAAGAATGCCTGTCTTTTTATGTGGTCTGAAGACAATTGAGACCTGTGGAACCTCCCCCTTGGGGGAAGCCCCTTGAATTCCAGAAGATAACCTTGGGAGACTATTTCTAGCGCCCAAGGATCCAGAACATCTCTTGCCCAAGCCCGAGCGAAGAGAGAGAGTCTGCGCCCCACCAGATCCGGTCCCGGATCGGGGGCCAACATGTCATGCTGTCTTGGTAGCAGTGGCAGGTTTCTTGGCCTGCTTTCCCTTGTTCCAGCCTTGCATTGGTCTCCAAGCTGGCTTGGCTTGAGAAGTATTACCCTCTTGCTTAGAGGACGTAGCACTTTGGGCTGGTCCGTTTCTACGAAAGGGACGAAAATTAGGTTTATTTTTGGCCTTGAAAGGCCGAACCTGAGGAAGGGCATGGCCCTTACCCCCAGTGATATCAGAGATAATCTCTTTCAAGTCAGGGCCAAACAGCGTTTTCCCCTTGAAAGGAATGTTAAGTAGCTTGTTCTTGGAAGACGCATCAGCTGACCAAGATTTCAACCAAAGCGCTCTGCGCGCCACAATAGCAAACCCAGAATTCTTAGCCGCTAACCTAGCCAATTGCAAAGTGGCGTCTAGGGTGAAAGAATTAGCCAATTTGAGAGCATTGATTCTGTCCATAATCTCCTCATAAGGAGGAGAATCACTATCGACCGCCTTTACCAGCTCATCGAACCAGAAACACGCGGCTGTAGCGACAGGGACAATGCATGAAATTGGTTGTAGAAGGTAACCCTGCTGAACAAACATCTTTTTAAGTAAACCTTCTAATTTTTTATCCATAGGATCTTTGAAAGCACAACTATCTTCTATGGGTATAGTGGTGCGTTTGTTTAAAGTGGAAACCGCTCCCTCGACCTTGGGGACTGTCTGTCATAAGTCCTTTCTGGGGTCGACCATAGGAAACAATTTTTTAAATATGGGGGGAGGGACGAAAGGAATACCGGGCCTTTCCCATTCTTTATTTACAATGTCCGCCACCCGCTTGGGTATAGGAAAAGCTTCTGGGAGCCCCGGGACCTCTAGGAACTTGTCCATTTTACATAGTTTCTCTGGGATGACCAACTTGTCACAATCATCCAGAGTGGATAATACCTCCTTAAGCAGAATGCGGAGATGTTCCAACTTAAATTTAAACGTAATCACATCAGGTTCAGCTTGTTGAGAAATGTTCCCTGAATCAGTAATTTCTCCCTCAGACAAAACCTCCCTGGCCCCATCAGACTGGTTTAGGGGCCCTTCAGAACCATTATTATCAGCGTCGTCATGCTCTTCAGTATCTAAAACAGAGCAGTCGCGCTTACGCTGATAAGTGTGCATTTTGGCTAAAATGTTTTTGACAGAATTATCCATTACAGCCGTTAATTGTTGCATAGTAAGGAGTATTGGCGCGCTAGATGTACTAGGGGCCTCCTGAGTGGGCAAGACTCGTGTAGACGAAGGAGGGAATGATGCAGTACCATGCTTACTCCCCTCACTTGAGGAATCATCTTGGGCATCATTGTCATTGTCACATAAATCACATTTATTTAAATGAGAAGGAACTCTGGCTTCCCCACATTCAGAACACAGTCTATCTGGTAGTTCAGACATGTTAAACAGGCATAAACTTGATAACAAAGTACAAAAAACGTTTTAAAATAAAACCGTTACTGTCACTTTAAATTTTAAACTGAACACACTTTATTACTGCAATTGCGAAAAAATATGAAGGAATTGTTCAAAATTCACCAAAATTTCACCACAGTGTCTTAAAGCCTTAAAAGTATTGCACCCCAAATTTGGAAGCTTTAACCCTTAAAATAACGGAACCGGAGCCGTTTTTAACTATAACCCCTTTACAGTCCCTGGTGTCTGCTTTGCTGAGACCCAACCAAGCCCAAAGGGGAATACGATACCAAATGACGCCTTCAGAAAGTCCTTTCTATGTATCAGAGCTCCTCACACATGCGACTGCATGTCATGCCTCTCAAAAACAAGTGCGCAACACCGGCGCGAAAATGAGGCTCTGCCTATGATTTGGGAAAGCCCCTAAAGAGAAAGGTGTCTAAAAAAGTGCCTGCCGATATAAACTTATCAAAATACCCAGATTAAATGATTCCTCAAGGCTAAATATGTGTTAATAATGAATCGATTTAGCCCAGAAAAAGTCTACAGTCTTAATAAGCCCTTGTGAAGCCCTTATTTACAATCTTAATAAACATGGCTTACCGGATCCCATAGGGAAAATGACAGCTTCCAGCATTACATCGTCTTGTTAGAATGTGTCATACCTCAAGCAGCAAGAGACTGCTCACTGTTCCCCCAACTGAAGTTAATTCCTCTCAACAGTCCTGTGTGGAACAGCCATGGATTTTAGTAACGGTTGCTAAAATCATTTTCCTCATACAAACAGAAATCTTCATCTCTTTTCTGTTTCTGAGTAAATAGTACATACCAGCACTATTTTAAAATAACAAACTCTTGATTGAATAATAAAAACTACAGTTAAACACTAAAAAACTCTAAGCCATCTCCGTGGAGATGTTGCCTGTACAACGGCAAAGAGAATGACTGGGGTAGGCGGAGCCTAGGAGGGATCATGTGACCAGCTTTGCTGGGCTCTTTGCCATTTCCTGTTGGGGAAGAGAATATCCCACAAGTAAGGATGACGCCGTGGACCGGACACACCTATGTTGGAGAAATGAGACTTAAATAATGTGGAGACAAAAGCGACGCCCATATTTTTTAGCGCCAAATAAGACACCCACATTATTTGGCGCCTAAATGCTTTTGGCGCCAAAAATGACGCCACATCCGGAACGCCGACATTTTTGGCGCAAAATAACGTCAAAAAATGACGCAACTTCCGGCGACACGTATGATGCCGGAAACGGAAAAGAATTTTTGCGCCAAAAAAGTCCGCGCCAAGAATGACGCAATAAAATGAAGCATTTTCAGCCCCCGCGAGCCTAACAGCCCACAGGGAAAAAGTCAAATTTTTTAAGGTAAGAAAAAATGATTAATTCAAATGCATTATCCCAAATATGAAACTGACTGTCTGAAAAATAAGGAATGTTGAACATTTCTGAGTCAAGGCAAATAAATGTTTGAATACATATATTTAGAACTTTATAAACAAAGTGCCCAACCATAGCTTAGAGTGTCACAGAAAATAAGATTTATTTACCCCAGGACACTCATCTACATGTTTGTAGAAAGCCAAACCAGTACTGAAACGAGAATCAGCAGAGGTAATGGTATATATAAGAGTATATCGTCGATCTGAAAAGGGAGGTAAGAGATGAATCTCTACGACCGATAACAGAGAACCTATGAAATAGACCCTGTAGAAGGAGATCACTGCATTCAAATAGACAATACTCTCCTCACATCCCTCTGACATTCACTGCACGCTGAGAGGAAAACCGGGCTCCAACTTGCTGCGGAGCGCATATCAACGTAGAATCTAGCACAAACTTACTTCACCACCTCCATCGGAGGCAAAGTTTGTAAAACTGAATTGTGGGTGTGGTGAGGGGTGTATTTATAGGCATTTTGAGGTTTGGGAAACTTTGCCCCTCCTGGTAGGAATGTATATCCCATACGTCACTAGCTCATGGACTCTTGCTAATTACATGAAAGAAATCTCTTTGCAGGAGGTCTCATCTTGAAACCAATTCTGTACCCTTCTGAAACAATGTTCTGAAGATTGTGAACAGAATTGATCCAAATTTCTTTGAAAAAACGTAACCTGCCCCCTACCAGCTGAACTGGAA